>NW_017616747.1:112500-170000 GCF_001879475.1 Ipomoea nil | reverse complement strand
AAACACCCGTTAGCACAAAGCTAAGTATAACCACTTTCAGCCCTGTAAAATACTACAGTATATACTTTGAAAAACATTTGCTCACATTCCAAATTAAGCAATTCAATCACTTAGACAAACTTTAAGATAAACCACAAGCTTTCTATATGCTCGCAACCTATAATATCCACAGGCATGCTTCATCAATAAACAACTTAACAACATAATCATACTAATACATAATCAACATAGCAAAACTCAACTCTATAGAATAATTCCATAACAATCTCATGCAATCAAAATCTCAACATGCAATTAAGAGATATCAACTTCAATATGCAACTAAGGAAATCATACTCAATATACAATCTCGGGTGATCATTCTCGATATGCAATCTAGTGCAAACATTCTCATTATGCAATCTCGTGCAAACATTCTCTTTATGCAATCTCGTGCAACACTATACTCAAAGGCAATGAAATGCTATAAGTATACATATACTCTCGTTGTAAAACTAGAATACTTTCTATGGAGGTCTCTTAGAGCCACAAGGACTCGCTTACTTTCTTTTCTTAGAGTCGCAATGACTTGCTTTCTTAGAGTCCCCATGACTCGCTTTCTTTACAAATGGATGAGGTAGGAACAATTGAAGCATGTGCTCCATCTCAACTAAAAGCCTAAGCTGATAGTTGGATTGCACGTTAATGGCTATATGCTCACACGCCCCCTCACGTGTGCGGTGGGTTCCAAGCAACACGTGGACCGGTAAACCGTAGTCGCTTATGAGTGGCGCTGAGATTCGAACCCATGACCTTTGGTCTGGCTCTGATACCAAAATTGAAGCATGTGCTCCATCTCAACTAAAAGCCTAAGCTGATAGTTGGATTGCACGTTAATGGCTATATGCTCACAGGAACTTCACCGTAGCGTGAACGAACCTATCCCAGTACGGCCTCTAGCCGACCTATGCTCATCTCATCCACCGAACCACTCTCTTGATTCTAAACTCAACTCTGTGGAATCAGTTATCGAACTTTTAGCGTGCACACCCCTTGACCAGGATTCCAAGTCTGGCGGGCAGTTTCCAACCTCGTAACGTGGGAATACACCGCGTTACAACACATCGGATCGCAATATCTGGTCAACATCATTCGAAAGGACATAGTCCCAATGGGTCCTCCAAAACCTCACATATATAGATAGATAATATATGTATATCTCTCATGCACCAAACTTATGCATGTCACAACTCAACAACTTCTCAATGCAACAAGGTAATGACATACAGATAGCTCATGATTTTTGGAAAATAATACTTAGGCTCACACTGGCCATTTATGCACTTATAAAACATGATATGCTTGGAATGTAAGTTAATGTACAACATGCTTCAAATCTATATATCACAGTGAACTCTCAAGAACACACAATCATGCTTGGTTTGCAAAATAACATACCTTGTATACTTTCACAATCATAAGAGACTATAATTTCCATTGAACATAAAACACATTCTAGTCATGCTTCTCTAACAATTCTAATTCACAAAACGTTCATGCTTCTCTATTCAGTACTCAAATAGCATCAGGAGGATAAAACAAAGCAAATCCCATAGGCAGTGAACTCAAATAACATTACTGTGAAGCATTTCATCCCAAATTCTACCATAACATGCTCATTTCTAATCCAAATTCAACGAAATCAAAGGCCAAACGTGCGTCATGACGGCCCCAAGGTACCGAGCCACAAGGGCCCGTGACACCCAGTCCAAAACGACACGAAGATGAGCCACAAGGGCCCGGCCACTGCACAGGTAGCCTACAACGGTCTTAGCGGCGGGGCTAGGGGAGTCCCGCCGCCTGGAGCCGTCCAACGGCCCTTGCCTAGGGTGGGGCCCTAGGGCCGTCTAGCCACGACTCTAGCCAACGGCTCTCCTCGTGGGCCGTTGGCTAGGTCCGTGACTTCCACTAGTGCACACTAAGAGGTGCACCAGTGGCTTCTCCTTCATCTGTAATGCAAAATCAGGCAAATTTCCACTTCTAAAACATCATACAACATTAACAAGTCATCTAATAGCTCAAACACACAACATTCTAGCATTTCTACTCATTTCTACCTATAAAAACAGTGGCTTCACAGAGCCAAAATTAAGTTGGGAGTCCATGGGGTTATACCTCTTCTTGTTCTTCCTCCTTGTGTAGATCTCAGCCTACTCTCCACTCAACTTCCACCACTTCCTTCACCACCTAAACAACCCAAACAACAACACAAACTAATCCTAAGAATCTCAGATAATGGAGGCCAAAGAAACAGCACTAGAAGCAAAGTGAAGGAATGAAAGATGAAGGATGAAGCTTACTGTGAATGTTGTTCTCTTCTATCAGACAAAGCTTGGATAGACAAGGGAATGAGATCAAGGAATGAGGAGTGAATAATGTGGGTTTTATAGGGTGCAAAACCCTAGGAGATTCTACTATGATTGATTGAGGGTAAAATAGTATTTTGGTTGACTCTTCAAATGTACAGACAAAAACATTGGAAGCTTGTGGTTCACCATGCAACATGAACCCAAGTCTAGAAGGATAGTTTTAAATAGTTTGGGGGTCAAAATAGATTTTTTCCAAAAATGATTTCTATATAAACACTTGGTTCAGGTTTCTCAGATTTCTCCTAGTCTCACTCAGATAGGTTTCTCAGTTTAAAACGTGGTAGACGAAGTACCCGAAAGTTTAGGATTTTTGGAATTAAAATTCTCGATGTTGAATTCATTTAAAAATGTAACTCAGAATAATTTATTCAAACACCAAATTTATCTCAAATTTTTTTTTAATAGAGTGAAAATGGCTATTTTGGAATTTCTTAAAATCGAATTTATAAAATTAAATTTTGGGTTCTCACACTTTAGAAGTGTGACAAATGGATTTTTACATCCACTTGTAGTGTAATGGGATGGGAAGTGATGGAAAGTGTAAACGAGGATATGGAACCCCTGAGTGTCGAACTCAAGGATGGCAAATCGAAGCAAGCAAAGTGCAAAACAATCACATGTCAGTATGCATCAACAAGAGTATGCTAGGTGCAAGAGGAGGATATGGGAACACAAGTTGCAAGCATGGAAAAGAAAGAAAATAAAGGAAACAAGCAAGAATGTAAAACGGGAATTTGGATGGAAAGGATTCGTGGTCATGCATTCATTGGTCTTAAGTGGACAAGAGATGGTGTAAGACAAGACTAACCTAAGGGAGAACTATGGCACCATAACTAGGTTGCGTAGAACCTAGACTCTCAATTCCTAAGTCGGGTGAGGCATTCTAGCAAACACTTGGTGGGCGGTCTACCTTCTCCTCCCGGGCCTAGCCTTCTCGAATCGTAGGACGGGGATTGCTAGGGCAAGACTAAGGAAAGTGAAATCTCTTGCCACTTCCCCACTCTCACACTCATCTATCCATTCGAGCTCTTAATGGAGAGGGATCCATATGCACACCTCTACAACATAGACATTCAAGGTCAAACCATACATCAAATCTCATCATCTAATCTATACAAAGCATGAATACACAAACATGAATCAATTCCAATCCAAATCCTAGAAGTCTAGCAACTCATTATCATTAATAGATTGAGAACACAATGAAAGAGATTCAAGATAACACAATTGAAAATAGAATTGAAAACTTAAGAAAGTAGGGTTACCCAATCTTTAATCCAATTGTGATCCAATCTTCAAGAGTTGTTGAGCAATGAGTATCTAGCAAGATCTAACCATAATCTAAGCTAAGAAAACTAATTTCTAAAAGAGGAAAATGATAGATAAAAAGTCACACCCAAAATAGTCTCATCACAAGCCTTTAAATAGGTAAAATTCTGTAATTTCAACGCTGGTCACTTCAACGCATGTCCAACGTTGGGCGGATGCGTTGGACTTGCTGCTTCCTGTCCACGCACGGCCCAGGCACGTTGGACGTGTTCGTGGAACTTTCTGTTAGGAATTACTGATTTTTGTCTTCACCCAAGTTGTAACCTTTGAAGTTGTCGTTCCATAGCACTTGAATCCTAGCACAAATCATGAGTCAGAACCGGATAATGGAGGAAGGGTTCGCGTCTATAAACGTCTCGGTCCGCTCATTGGACCGAAGGATGTCCGTGGTGGAAACCAGACTGGGCATTCACGGGCCACCAGGAGCCTCTAGCTCGAGACTGGAAACCAAGGTAAGCTTGCTTCGAACCTTAATTACCGCCTAAATTGATCGAACATAGACTTGCACTTGTTGGGATACGAAAGTGCATTAAAATTTCCTAATCGAATGCTTTTGGTTTATACATTGTTTGGAGTTAAGTTGAATACGCTAAACTAACCTGGGGACGAGTTTTAGTTGGTTTGGCATGGTGCAAGCCTCATGACGAACGACTCTCCGGTTGTTAAACATGCCCTGAGTCTTGCCACACAACTTACTTTCCCAAATTGCTTGTCTTGTCTAAATCGCACTACGTCTAAGCTTCAAGGACGAAGCTTCTTATTAGGGGGGAAGAGTGTAACACCCCGTGTTATGCCCTTTAAACTCGGATTAATTATTTAATTAATTCTATTAAAGAATAGTTAAAAGAATTTAATTCATTCAGGATCCCTTAATTAATTAATATGGTCCACGGAGGATCGTGGACCCTTACCCATATTGAAGCCCCAAGCCTGTTAGAATAAGGAAAGAGGGCCCATTATTAATTAAACTCTGATTAGGATTCCTAAACCTATATAAAAGGGATTAGAAAGCCTTTAGAACCTTTACCTCCCACCTTCTCCTCTACCACTCGAAAATCCCCTCCCAGAGTTCAGATAAAGAATTCCCCGTCACCAAGCTTAGGAAAGATTGATAGGAAGAGGACCTTGAGGAAGATCCTAGAAGGCATAAGAAGTTTAATTAAGGAAAAAATGTAACTCATGTCTTACAAAACCTATTTTCCTTGCTATCTTTTATTGATTGGCTCCTTTGAATTATTGTATGTGTGATTTTGTGTTTATGCCTTGATAGAGCTTATCTTAGGGTTTATATTGTGGTTTCTTGATGATCTTGGTGATCTTGATATTTGTAAGTATTTATATGCATGCTTCTTGTGTTTAAATATGTTTAGAGCTTGTCTTTAGGGCCTTATATGATGGGTTCTTGATGTTCTTGAGGCTCTTGAACTATTATGTGTTTATCCTTGAGTCTTGGCATGTTTAGACTTTGCGTTTAGGGTTCAATTGTGCTGTTTCTTGGCTTATTCTATGTGTTCGATTCCCAATTTGTTGATATGTGTTTGGGCGTGTTTGGACTTGAATTTGGGTAAAATTGGGGAATTCCCGGGATGGGAAAAATGACAAGAAACTTGTGTTCCAGCGGGTAGTCGGTGGGGGGACGAACCCCACTCCACCACCCACTGGGACAAGGCCGCCGTTCTAGCGGGTGGCCGGCAGGTGGACGACCACCCACCGGAATACCCGCTAGAACGGGGCAGCCCGCCGGCGGGCAGTCCGGTGGGAGGAGGTCCTCCCGCCGTACCGCCCGCTGGTATGGGCGGTGGGGTATTTTTTTGGTCTCCGTTGGTCGTTTCCCCGTGCCCCGTTGTACCCCATTTGATGTTTATGAGTCTAGTACAATGTCTTAAGTACCGTATTGTGAAGTTGTGAGTCATGTTTATGCATGTGGCCTAAACTTGTATCGTGTGATGTCAAAGTATGGTCTATAGTGGTCTTTATGAGTCTTGTGGTCGCCTTGATGTTACTTGTTGCTGAGAGTCGATATGCGTGATTGCCCATCCCTTGATTACCCCTTGATGAAGTCATTGTCAAGTCTTGTATGTTGTGTCGATATCCATGTGTGATGAAAAGATATGAGATTGGCGGAAAATATATGTTGGCGGTTTGATGCACTGCGCGTGCTTGTGTGTAATGGTGCTACGTACCAGTGTCTGATTTAATGGCACCGCGGGTGCTAAGAGATTAGTGGTCTTGTTGGAAGTTATGTAGGCGGGGAGCATGCGGTGCTCCGGAGGAATAAGGATGATGGTGTGTAGGGTGGCCTGGAGGTACAGGTTGGAACTGATATAAGGTTGGAGAGGCGTAAAGGTTGGAACTTGGTATAAGGTAGGAACATGGACATGTTTGTTGTTGTTGTTTGTTATTGTTGAGTCTTATTGTCGTCTTGTCTTGTGGTCATAGCTTGCATGCTTGTGCCTTTATGTGCCGTGCCGTGTCATGTCAAGTCTGTTGGTGCGTCTTGAGTCTTATCCCTGGTTTTAAAGTTAGAGTCATTTAGGCCTATATTTATGTATTCCCAAGTCTCAAAATGGTTTTCCTCTATTTATACTTATTGTACTCAACGGGTGGGAGTGGGTTACTTAGCATTATTCGCTAACGGTTGCTACACCGCATGTTTTTCAGGTAGTGATTAGTTGGCTCATGAGCGTGCTAGTCAGAGCTGCGGTTCCTAGTTAGATAGTAACTAGCTTTAGTTAGACGGCCTGTGAGTCATGCTTGTATTTGGATAATGATCATGACTTATACTTTGTTTAGTTAAGTTTCAGCCTGTGCATCTAGGTTCTCAAACCTAGATGTGGCATAGCACCCAACACTTATGTTTAGCTTCCGCCTGTTTGGGAAATTAACGATAGACTTGCCCTATTTTGTAAGTTTTAATGGTTTTAAATTATGCTGAAAATCGAGGGTGTTACACATACTCCCCCACCTTTCATCCTTATTTGTTGACTTTAACCATGTTTTGTATTTTGTAGGTAACAAGTGTTCCAAATCAAACCGATATATGTCTAGATGTTATCAAAATCCTCCGTCTAAGAAAAGTAAGATCGAAAGCTCCAGAGGAAAGGGGAAAAAAGATAAAGAGTTAACAAGTGAAGGGGTGACACATGTCCCACCAACGCAATGCCTGGCCCCTATTTCTGTTGGACCCTCTATGGCCCCTATTGGACCCTCTACGGACCCTATCCATTCCTCTAGGTAGGCGAGGGAATTTCTCTGGAACACACTGCACAGGCCCAAACAAATCTGATTCGGTTCGGAATAGATGTGCCTCCTGCAACGTCTTTTATAAGTGGGGGTGTTGACGTTAGGAAATATGTCGCTCGGATTGCCCCTCCTGTAGATGTGAGCTACTTGGCTGCCATGGATGTCGATTCATTATACGATCGTTATCTTACGCATGCTATGGAGGTTAGTTTTATCATTCTACTACTTAGTTCATGCTCCATATGTTTCACATCTCATCGTTTTTGCAGGCCATACTGGTAGGACAAGTTCTTCATGCGCAATGATAGCGAGTGTTTCACAAAATTGTCGAGGATAACAAATGCCTCAAGGAACTCCTCAAAGTGCATGAAGATTCCCTAAAAGCAAAAGAGGGTGTACTTGGCGTGTTGAAGAGGAATCACAAGGACCTAGTAGCATCCTTGACAGAAGAGCAAGAGAATCACTAGGCCACAATTGTTGCTTTGGTAAAGTTTCATGCTACTGCCTTAAGCGAGGCAAAAGAAGCCTACAAGCGTTCAACCAGGTAGAAGGAAGACATGATGAGTTACATGCGTGGCCTTGAGGCTGTCAAAGAGTTCCTTGGGACTAAGGAGGGCGGCCAAGAAGCAGTTGAGGCTGGAGCTCAAGTAGCCTTTGATATCGGGATGTACTTAATGCAACGACAAATTTACCAGCAGACGTGGAGACAAGAATAAGTGAAGATATTCCAGCTTAAGTGCTGAAGTAGAGCGAACAGCAGAGAAGTCTGAATTCATGTTGAAGTTTTGAAAACCTAGCAGCAAATTAGTTTAGTAGCATATCAGAGTAGTGCAATCAGTGTTGCAAAAATTCTGCCTAGACACCGATTAATTGGCGCTTAGGTGTTAGGCGCTGGACGACCGCCTAGTGTATCACTATAATCGGTGGTCTAGGCGGCCGCCTAGGCCGACTATGAACCGACTAGGCCGCCTACACATTGACTAGGTCGCCTAGTCAACTGATTAGTTATTCTTCCCTTCTTTTTTAAAATGGATTATTTCACTCAAAACGACATCGTTTTGAGAAAAATAACCCTATTAAAGTATTAAATCGTTTATAATTATCAAATCTTAAAAAATTAAACAAAATTTTACAAAATAAAAAATACACGGCCGCCTATGCGCCGATTAATCGCGCTACGCGCCCCCCGAGAGCCCGAGGAGGGCCTAGCGATTTTTCAACCATGAGTGCAGTAGAAGTAAGTCAGCTGACCTTGCTGCAACAAATAAGTTGAAGGATACCGTCAAAGAACCAACAGAAATAAGAAGTTTTTTTCATCCAAGTTCTATACACCAATCTAGATGAAGCTGTAACACCCCCTAAAACAAGCTATAATAACAGCCTTTAACACATGCAGATAACACAACAAAACACTAGCACAACGGAAGATAAAAAGGTAACTGGGTAAAAGCAAATCCAAACAGGAGTGTTATGCCACGTTTACTAACAATGATAAACGCTACGGCTGTCAAATCTGCATTGTGTACACAACTATCCCAAAACCATAAGTCTATCACTACATTGGCTCACAGGCCAAAAACAAAGGAAAGGTACTAAACTACCAGGCACTAGACATCGCGTTCGTCTAGACATCACCTGAAAGATCACAAAGATAAACATGGGACGACGCCCGGTCAGCGAATAATGATGGTAACCCACCAATACATGTGAAATAATGTACATAAGTAAGATATAAGTTGTAAAACCATTTTCGAAACGGAATACATATATATAAGTCAAAAACCAAGATCAATAGCCAACATAAGACTCAACACTCTCAAAGATAACACGGGAACACATCCCAAACCACAAAGGTTAACCACAACAAAAAGGATAACGACAAGACCATTGGCAACACATGCCTAGGCACACATGCCTTTGTGACTACACACGTCACAAGAAGAGAACACACAACCACGGCTACACAAGCCCTCGTGACATCACTCATCACGAGTTGATATGCCTTCCTTATGCCCTGTTCTAACCTTATGGCTACCCCCAACCTTATATCTAGTTCCAACCTTTACCTCCAGGACCCCTGTACACCAAGTCCAACCTTATTCCCCCGGGAACCGTCGTTCCCCCTCCAACAGTCCCTCCAACAAAACCACCGATTCATAGTACACGAGGTACCGTTCACACATGGCAACACATGCCCGGATAACACATGTTATCCCCCATAAAACGTGAACCTTACACAAAGGCCACAACTCCATAATCACGTCACGGCCACCACGAGGACCGCTGCAATACCTTGGTGACTAGTGTCCCATACCACTAATCGTGCAATCTAGGTAAAGCCACACACGCATCACACTACAACAGGAATCAATCAACGGATCACAACGAAGATATGAAACCATACTCAATCAAGGAATGGATCACAGCCCAACAACACAACGATGAAAAACACAAGTTATCATCAACCAAACGGAAGGTACAAACAACACACACGCTAGCATTTAAACACCGAACTAGCATGCTTATCAAACGGGTAAACCAAAGATAGTTCCGAAGAACACACAAGACTCATCACGGTTCAACGAAACACAATGTTGAACACTTAGCACAATTCAAGACACCAAAGTCCTACATGGATACCTACCATATAGTTCTAGACATACGAAACATCAAGAAGACACTCAAATGGTTTCAGCAAAGAACATCGGGAAGTCAAAAAACCAAATACCGAGTCAAAAGAATCACGGGGAACAAATCCCGAACATACACCGAAGTGTTCCCCGCGGGTGGACCCACGGGTAGGCTCCCACCCGTGGTTCCAACCGCGGGTACACTACCCACCGGCTACATGTTCCCCTCGGGTGGGCGGCGGGTGGAGCTCTCCCCGTCGTTTCGCCCGCGGGTACACACACCTGTGCAAAAAGATCCCTTCGGGGATTTTCAACTCCGAGCTCAAATTCAAGTCCAAAACATGCCAAATCTCACCCAATACAACAAAATGACTTTAATCAAAGGAAATGCCAAGCAATGGTACAAAAGAACCCTAAACACAAGCTCTAGATATGCATTTTCACAAGAACATGCATAAACACTCACATTTCATAGCAAAACACATGTAGAATCCAAGAAATCACATATAAGTAAGCAAAATAGGTTTTGTAGAGCATGGGTTACCTCTTGTAGACTAAAAGACTTCACTTTACACCTCAACAAGCTCTCCACAAGGCTCACTTTCCAAACTCACTTCAAGAACAAACCAAAAGATCATAAAGATCCTACTTTTAAGAAAAAGACACCTAAGATGGAACCAAAAACACAAGATAGGCTTAGATCTTACCCTCCTAGATGCCCAAATAGGTGAAAGGTTGAATCTTGAAAGCAAATCTTGAAGTCTTGGCAAGGTCTCAACTTAGCTTGGAGGAAAAGCCACTCACCTTTCTAGAGAGAAGGTAGAGCTATATTTTAGAAATTGTAAGGGATAGAATGGAGGTGTCTTCTAGGTTAGGTTACAATACTAACACTTGGTGAAAGGTCAAGAATACCCTTACTAACATTAGAAAGGTGTAAGGAACAAGGGAACTCCCTTCAAAGCTCAAGGTACAACTTGACTTTGGAGTTGACTAGTCAAATACTAGTCCCCAACTATTAAATTTCAGGATTTTAGAAATTAATTCCTCAATTGAAATAGGATTAATTACTCAATTAATCCATGAATTGAATTTGGATTTTTGGGGTGTCATAGAAGCATCTTGATGACAAATGGACATCACACAACCAATGATGAAGTAAAGACAAAAAGGTAGCATGTTCTATTTTAAATCAATGCAGCATTCGAGGAGAAGGACAAGGTTGTTACACAAAAAGACACGGACGTATAGATGCACAATCTTGGAGTTTTTGGCAGTATATACACCGTCAAATTGGCATGCAACGGGAAAATTCCAATCAAGATTGTTTTACCAACCTTCCCCCACCTCTATCCTATAAATATAGAACTCCAAAGCTTAGAGAAAAAAGAGAGACACTAATAGAGAAAAGATACACATATGCACGGGTACATATGAAAGTAAGATGAAAGGCGAGAGACTTACAAGTTATTGTGCGATGAAAATCTAAAGTAAGAACATGAACATTGAATCTATATCTAGTATCTCTAAAGCTTCATGTCCAAAATCAATTTGTGAAGAACAAACAACCTCCATTGCAGTTTTACTGTCCTGGTGAAGATCTTGCTCAAGGGGACTTGGTAGAGACGATCATTGATGTGAAGATCAGGTGTTGAAGATTTGGTGGGGATATCCAAGTCGAAGGAACATCATACTCAATCACAGTACTTGGTAGATGATCTGTGGTTAGATCACTTTGTATTTAAGGCCAAACAACCTAGTGTTATTAGAGTGATAATTCAAAAATAACTATCTTTTGTTAAACTGAATTGATTCATACTTGAAAATTTATAGCGTTTGTATTTTCATAAAGATTTTTGAAATTAGCACCAGGTGATTCTATTCTAGTATATTCACCTGATGACTATGATGAATGGCGTATTAGAATGCAGATTCATCTTTCCACAATGCATAGCAGGATGTGGGTAGTGATACAACATGGTTCCATCAAAATACAAAAGGTGAATATGGTAAGTGCCAAAGATGCATCTTTTAAAGGGTCATTTTGGGGTTGTTTTGTGTTTGTTTAGTGTTCTTTGTGCTTGATTTGTCAGGAAAAATGCTAAGAATTGATTTTATTGTGTTGCAAGGACCTATGATAAGTGAATTTGAGTGTTTTGAAGTATTTTTTTTTATCAAAGTGATAGCACATGGGCATGATTTGAGCAATTTTGGAAGAGTGTTGCAGTGGCAAAGCATCAAGGAGGCTGCATGATCATGGAGAAGCTCGTGGCGAAACTTCTGCAGCCTGCATGAAGCAGTGCACGATCCTGGCAGCATTCATGGGAGTGGCACGAAACCCTACATGATCGTGCACGCGATCATGGTGGTGGACGCGACTTATTTAAAAGTCCGGAAGTGTTGAATTTTGAAGAGGCAGCTTAGACTTTAGTTTTCCATCTTTTAGTCATCTCAAAGAACTCTCCCAATCTAAAGAGACAAAGTAATTCTAGGTTCAAGTAACTTGACAAACTACTTTGATCATTGAGCTAGTTCTCTTGATTGATTTGGATCATTTGTTGATTGAATGCTACTTTTGAGTTGACGCTCGGTAATCTCTGAACTTTTTCCATTTCAACTTCATTTTTATTTCCATTCCTTGCTTCAATTTAATGTGTTTTCAATTAAGAACAATGAGTGGGTAAATTCCTTAAGGATTGGATTAGCATTTACTTACATGGTGCTAGTGTGATTATGAATTGTTAATTGGAGTTGTGTTTGTGTTTAATGATTGATTTCATGATGAAGTGGGAGGTTTGTTTGTATCTTTGGAGTTAGGGTCCAAATTCCTTGGATGATCTAGGAATTAGTATACTTTACAAGAGATTGCTAGCATACTAGAGCTTAAATCTCACTTGCATTCCCACCTTAGATCAGAGAGGGCAAAGTTTGGAATGAACGCAAGGTGTTTGTTGAAATGTCTCATAGGTGTAACATTGTCACTCAGGTGCTCTATTACACCATGATAGGCCATTAAGACCTAAAATGGTTATGGAAATGGCAATCACCTCACTTGAAGTCTAATAAACACAATCATGCAATTCCTAGCTTAGACACTAGAAGCACCATTGTAAGGAAAGGTTAATCCATATCCCGTTTCATCTCAATTGTTTAGTTTACTTGTTTATCTACTTGTTTACTTTTGATACTTGCACACTTGTTTCTTGCTACTCTTCACACCATGCTTGCACACACTTTGGATCTTGTATTTGAAGGGTTTTAGTCCTTCTTTTGACTTGTTACACATCAACACATCCAAATTTGTCAGCCTTTGAGAACGACATTCCCGGGAAACCACCTTTCCCAACCTTTTTTCCATCCACTGCTAAAACAAAACCATGTCAAAGTGGCGTCGTTGCTAGGGATAGCATACGGTAGTTGTTGATGTGATACTCTGGTAAGACATATAGAGACTTGATCTTGGACAACTTGATCCATTCTTTCTTTTCCCTACACTCTTTTACATTTTTACATTTGTTTACTTTACATTAATATGCTTTGATTCACTTGAGCAACTACTTCAAGTAGCAAAGAACCACTTGTCTTATCAGTTTTGTAGGCTAATGCACACTCGATCTAGAGGAGATTAAGGCTTACTTTCATTGGATTGGAGATAACCAAAACAACAAGAAGAAGAATGAAGATCCCCATTTAAGAACCAATTGGAGAGATGGCATCCACTAGTGCCATGAATTAGGGAAAGGCAAATGGAAGGTCTACTTCTAGATCTACACCACCACTGGTTCACACTTATACAAGAGGAGGAGTTGAGGAGGCTTTTGGGGAGCCAAAAATTCCCCTAAGGCCTTTGCACTATGAAGAGGAGGCAAATATTAGTCCACAAGACCAACCGGATCAACCAAGGAGAGAAGAGTTCTATGATGCTCAAGGTGATAACCGGAGGAAGACAATCGCAAAGTACATGACTCCTGATTTTTCAATGCACAATTCCATCTACATTCCTCCCATTGAAGCCAATAACCTCAACATTCAATCGGCGGTTATCACCCTTGTTCAAAATGCTCCATTTAGTGGATCCCCATCGGAAGATCCTCACACTCACATTACAAGATTTGCCGGCCATATGGCATGTTCCTACAAGATGGTGTGTCAGATGAGTTGATACATTTGAAGTTATTTCTATTCTTGGTCATAGGAGATGCGGCAAGGTGGCTAGATTCTCAAAATGATAACCATTTTTGTTCATGGGCTCAACTCCAAAAAGAGTTCATGAACGAATTCTTCCCACTCACAAAGACCTCGAATGTGAGAAAGCAAGTCCAAGAGTTCAAACAAAGTTCCATAGAATCCTTGGGAGAGGCTTGTAGGCGCTTTAAAACTCTCAAAAGACAATGTCCACTGGATATACTTCACCCATGGGATATCATTAGTTCCTTTTATGGGGGACTAAATGATGAGAGCAAAATGATATTGGATTCATCTTTTATCTAGCTTTTGTATCTTCACCACCCAAAGAGCTAACTCTCTTAGGCCTTATTCCTTCTTTACCATCTTCCTCGTCCCTCTTCTTTCTGTCTTCATCCTCCACTTCTGTGTGGCAGTTTGCTATTCTCACAAAATCTTCGTAGGAGTGAGGGGGTGGGTGTTGAACAGCTTGTGAAAGTCTCCAAACCTAAGTGCCTAGATAAGCACTAGAACTACTACCTTCGATTCAAAGTCATATACGTTGTTGACCTCTCTCTTCCATTTGCACTTGAAATCCCTTAGAATATCCTCTTTGTTCTGTCTTACAGTGCACATGTAAGAGAAATGCTACCTCCCCTGAATATAAGTAGGTTAGGAAGCTCTTGGAAAACTCAAAAAAAAATGTGGATTGACTCATCCAGAATTGTATTGAACTATTCCTTGGCCGCCCCATCTAAAGGGGATAGGAATGCCCTGCCCACCCTCCCCATGAGTACATGAGAACCAATATGATGCATTAAAAAATAGATCTATAGATGAGATTATTAGAGGGAATTCAACATTCGCATGGGCATATAGAGCACATGTTGTGTGCATAATTAGTCATGTGTGCATATTAAGCATGTGTTATGTGCAAACATATGATATGCACACAACACATGCTCCATATGCACACACGAATGTTAAATTCCTCCAAATAATCTCATCCATAGATATGATTCTTAATGCACTATATTGCTTCTCATGTACTCATGAGAGGGTGGTTCTCATATTATCACAAATATAAATTTAACCAAATTTTCATAAAACAAAAGGAATTAAAATTTTATACGAATAAGCCATTAAATAATATACGGCAATCGCTATATCGTGGACTCTGGTCCTATATAATGTCATTTTGAATTTTAATTTTAACGGCGATCGTTTGTTGTTCAATTCATGTTACAAGTTGTTTTTTAATTATTTATTTACTACAAAGAATATTTATTTGTCTTGTGTTGTGAACTTTTTTGTCTTGTATTATGAAATTCTATATTTTAAAAGTATGAATTTTGTACATGAAAGAAATTAGTAGTTGTGTAACACATAATATATTGTGTCTTATGTTATGAATTTGTGTCTTGTGTTGTGAAATTATGTGCCTATAGAACATAAATTCTCTACCTAAATCAGATTTGAAAATAAGTGAATATATAATATGTGTATGTGTCTTGGGTTGTGAAATTATGTACCTTAAGAATATGAATTTTGTACCTGAAATAGATTACTAGGTGTGTAACACACAACATATTGTGTGTCTTCTTATGTGATGAATTTATGCCTTATATTATGAAATTAGTTTTATATGCGTATTGCGCGAATGGACTAATGCCCAATGTTTATATTTAAATAAGTATTTCAAAGCATATCAATGCAAGATTATATAGGAAAAGTTCATACATAGGTAATTGAATGTCAAATTTGTTTATTAAAATGTGTAACTCAAAGTATATGAATGCAACATAATATAGGAAATTCATTAAGTAAATGTTTTAAATTATTTTACTTATTTAATTTATTGATAATGAATATTTTTTTTTTTTTGAATAAAGGCATTGTAGACACATAATTCTAAATTTAAAAAAAAATGCATATGTATTATTTTTTGTTGTAGCTACTAATTTATTTAATTTAATAAGAGTAATAGGGTGGGAAACTTAAATATGACAACTTTGATTGGGATGAGATTTGAACCTAAGACCTTCCTTATGAAAATCAATAAGTTAAGAATAATAAATAGTTAACGAAATATTCCGTTACTAAAGTTTACACTGACGGAGTACAGGAGTATTTAGAAAAAGTAAATGATACGGAGTATAATAGAAGGTAAAGTAGGAAAATCAAAATAATCTGAACAATTCATTTTATCAAATAATTTGACGAACATTTTTTAGTTCCCGTTATAGGCCTAACTTTATTGGCTTTTAATAGTATAGTAGATTCTGTGCATATAGAACATAAATTTTCTACCTAAATCAGATTTTAAAATAAGTAAATATATAACATGTGTATGTGTCTTTATGTTGTGAGTTTTTGTATCTTGTTTTTATGAAATTCTGTACCTTAAGATTATGAATTATGTACTTGAAATATATTAGTAAATGTGTTTAAACATGGGAAATTAAAAACTGCAATGAATAAATAATTCAAAATATATGGTTACAATAGATATTGTTATAATGATATAGTAAAAATTAACTTACAAATTTCTTTAGAAGTTTTCATGCATTGATCAAGTTCTGATGTGTAAACTTGTTCAATTGGAGTTAGTAGGATGTTAACATTGACAATTATTTGAAAAATGGTCCTACCGTTTGAGAGTCCATGTGTAATTGTTATGATCAACAACTTTATAGTTAGGTTACGCATGTCTGACAATGATGTAAGAACAATTTTATGGGATAAAAAAATAATGGTATAATATTTGTAAAGTAATGTACAATTGTACCATTATAAAAAATACAAAAAAAAAATATTAATATCATAATGACCTAAATAATTCCAATAATGCAAAAGCATAATTGAAATATTAAGTTTCTTTCTAAATAATCAAAAGAAGATTAAAAATAATAATAATAAACTTAATCTAAATTTTTTTTTTTTTGTTTTTTTTAAAAAAAAAAAATCAATCAAATGATTTTTAAAGTTCCTGATTTATAATCTTTGATGTTCAACTTTGAATGCTATGTATTTAGTCAGACTAATTATTTGACCAAAGTTTATGTTAAATTTTATATTGTATATATTTTTAATACATTTTAACATATTCATAATATATGTTTAATAATTATGTCAACTCTAATTGGGATGTGGCTCGAACCTAAGACCTTTCTTATATATATTAATGAGTATGTTAAGAATAATAAATAGTCAACGGAATATTCCGTTACTAAAGTTTATACTAACGGAATTTAGGGTTATTTAAGGTAAGAAAATAATATAATAGAGGGTAAATAAGGAAAATCATTAAAAAAATACTGAAATCATTAAGAAACAACTACTACCGACATTTTTTTGTTCCAGTTAAGGGCCTAACATTATTGGGTCTTATTAGATTTGTAGATATAACTTTTACTTTGAATTCTAATATATGTGAGATTTCAATATCTGATATCTGGACCGAACTTGTATTACGATGTAAGATAATTAAAAATATTCGAACGAATAATTTATTGAGTTCAATCAAAATCTAAAACATTATATAGAGTTTAATTCTTATTTTTGAAAATGTAAATAATGTCTAACTTTAAAGTGTAAGCAAATACGTTAGGTTTAAATAAGTAAAGTATGTAGAAAAGATAGAAAATAGTAATAAATAAAATAAGATGATAATGAATGTAATCATAGTAATAGATGATTCTATTTTGTATTTAGAAAACAGTTTTTAAGAGTGTTTCAGTTTTTTAGAAAAATTAAAAAATTATTTTCAATTTTCAAAATAAAAAAAACGTGTTAGTAAACATATTTTCTGTTTTCTATTTTCTAATTTTATAAAATTTTCAATTAGTACAGCTTTTGTAATCTTCTTTCGTTAAATTTAGTTGCATGGACATGAATGGCTGATGAGTATGCTGAGTGACTGGACTGGGTACTGTACCTGCTTGGAAGTTGGAAACTTGGGTGGTTGGGCGTTTATTCATGGTGCCCACCGATTCGACAATGTTGGTGCAATTTATTGTCATAATCCGATTCAGATCTCTCAGTTTACACCAAACACTTCAGAGATTATTTTTAATTTTTCGCGCCATTCATGTTTGCAGTATAACTTGCAATTTTATATTTTTGACAAAGTGGATTCGGGTTCTTCGTATTGAAACGAGGAGATTGATATATTGTACGCTCAAAACGGATAATGGGTGAAAGAGATATTGATTCTCAAAGTAGACCCATTTGAGTTGGGAAATGAAAGGAAAATAGTGGACTTTGTCCCACATTGGTTTGGAAACAAGATTTGCCCCCCTTATATACATAAGCTCTTTTGAAGCTTGTAGAATTGTATAGCATAGAGGCTCTGGGGGGGTGGCAAATCAAAATCCAACTAGAGGAGATCGAAAATGCTTGAAATCAAGCCCGAGCTCGCGTGCGCCGGCACCTGCGGGCACGAATGTCGTCCGGAAATGGACTGGCCTTGCGGGCTAAGTTATGCCTTCCATCTGATATAGTCACTTGGTTCGGCCAAAACCGAACCGAGAGCACCTACTCTCGTGTGTAGCACGAGAGGTTGTGGTGCACCGAGAGCACAACTCTCGTGCATCTGTGACCACGAGAGATGTACTACCTTGCGGGCTAAGTTATGCCTTCCATCTGATATAGTCACTTGGTTCGGCCAAAACCGAACCGAGAGCACCTACTCTCGTGTGTAGCACGAGAGGTTGTGGTGCACCGAGAGCACAACTCTCGTGCATCTGTGACCACGAGAGATGTACTCTCGTGTTGCTTGGTCCGTGTGCTCTCGTGTGAACCTGCACCCCAACGGTCTGAAACCCGAAAGTTCAGCCTGTTGTACAGATTAAACTCATCTGTTACAATAGTATTTTTACACAGTGAGAAACAAAGGAATTCCAGTAGCTTTTCATCTCAAAACTCTGCTTCTACTCTCTTCTTTTACCCAACCAGTGTTCTAAGCTTTGCTTTGTTTGCCGGGTTCCTTGTTTAGGTGCTTAAACAAGGAATCGTAACACGTTTTATCCTGGGAAACCTAGGCTACAACGCTCCTAACACTTGTGGGAAGTAGCAAATAAGGTTTTAAGGAAAAGAGCTTTGTGTTCGAACTCGTGCTAAACCTATATCCAAACACTCAACTTTTTCCTTCCCAGATTTTCTTTTTCTCATATAATATTAATCTTTTCGTAGGATTATTATTTTTGGAAATTTTCAACCTTATTACACAACAAGAATGACTGAAGCAATGTCAAGTTTTTGAAAAGTTATTTGGAATGAATTACAATTCCGTTACTATAATCGAGTAAATTTTAATTGCAAGGTAAAAGTTAAGTAATGTATTGAAATAATCTAATAACTTTAATTTCATTGTCGCCGTTTCAACCATTTATATCTCATTGTCATAGTGCCACTACTCTAATTGCTCTTTCTCACCGTTCTCCAAAAAAGCATCTTACAGTATATTTTAAAAATCTATTGTTGTTGTTTAGTTTTCAAAATAAGATTATTTGAATAAATTATGGTTAAGAAAAACAAAAATTAGAGTGATCTATCACCATATCACAAAAAATTCAAATTCAACATAAGGAGTGGAGTATATTTAATTTGGCAAATTATATCGTGCACACCTTAAAATTAAGGTGGACCTTGGTAGCTTTCAAAAAAAGGGTGGACCTTGGTATTGATTTATTTGAGCTAATGACCAAAATGGTGGACCTTGATATTGATTTATTTGAGCTAATGATGAAAATGGTTCCTTAACTATTGTGAAATTATTAATTTAGTCATCAACTATTATTTTTGTTCAATTAAATCCTTAACTATGCAAAATAAGTCCTCTATTAATGTCGCTGCACCGTAAAATAACCGTGAAATCTGAGAATAAAATTGTAATTTTACATGTTTAATACATGAAATGGTCATTGAACTATGACAAAATTTATAAATTCGTCATTTGATTGTGAGAATTCACTAAAATCACCATGATTACCAAAATCAAAGCTTTGATCCTACAATTAAAAAAAATGTACAAATAAATCATTGAACTATTTAAGAGATAACAATTAAGTCATTGAACTTGAATAAGTTTCAAATTCATCCATAAACCTAAAAAAAATGAACAAGTAACATTTTTAGCGGGTTAACAATAAATTTGCACTAATTAAAAAGTCAAGTGTATATTTTATTTTATATTTTATTATTAACTACTACTACGGAAAAGCACCACCATCTTAGGGACGTAAAGTCTTTTTTTTTTTTTTTTGGTAGGATCAAAGCTTTGATTTTGATAATCATGGCGACTAAATATCCAAGTAACTCCAAAAATTGCATTAAGAATGAACCAATAAATATTGTGACTAGGTTTACAAGCTGCTAGATTTAAACAAAAATTTCAGGTAATGCCATATCTTGTGAACTAGCCCCTGGTTTTCGTCAAGTAATAAGCTTTCTGAAACAATAATCAGAGATAGGATTAATGATTCATAAATGTTATAACTTTTTATGATCCATATGACTTTTTATCTTGCTAGATTCTCCATAGTAGTGGTGGAAATGAAAGAAATACCGTGAAATACTAGGTTCTTCGTCGCAAGGGTGGGCGGGCCGCGATAGTAGCGGTGTAGGCTTGTAGCTTATTCGTCGGATTCGCGTTGGCAACGACGGGCCGCGACAGAAGTGGCGTCGGTGGCTTGTAGCTTCTTCGCCGGATTCGCAACAGACGCATAAATTGAATAGGGAAATTAATTTGGATAATTGATAGATTGATAGATTATATTTTACAATTGAGAAATGTTGTTAGCTATTGCATTTCTCGACAGGAGAACTTGAGGAGGATCTCCCCCTTGGATTTCGCCCATGACGACGACGGGGAGGCGCAGAGGAGGAATACGGCAGCAGATAACTTTCCTATTTGTTTTAAATGTAAAAAGACCATTTTGTCCTCATGAATAAAAAAATTAAAAAGGTTTAAGTTTTCCGGTCAATTTCTACTGGTGATTTGTCCGGGAGGACCAAATCTGCTAAAAAAAACATAATTAAAGGACTAAATTGTTAATTTTAAAACTCACGGGCCAAAATTAACACGCCTTCTATAGTCATAGGACCAAAAGTGTAATTTGTTTTTTTTTTTTTTTTTTTTTTTTTTGTATATTGCACCCATAGTGCACTAAAAGCTAACCTGCAGTCCTAACTCCTATATTGCTTCATATTAATAGTGACATAGACTAGACCAAGGCCCACATGAAAATGTGTAAAGAACCCATGAGAAATTGTTCATAAAGAAATTATGCATTGATGCTAGCTAGGCTTGATATGTCCAAACAAGCTCTGCACCAAGCAGTTGTAGCGAGATTACCTGTGTCAGTAGTCAAAACCTGTAGAATCACAATCTAAGAATTGGCATAAAGATTAAATACAAGTCTGAACTCTGAAGGGTCAAGCAGACCTTAAAACGTGAATGTTTCAGAACATGTGTTGGGCTGTCATATATATAGTTGGAGTTTTACTATATGAACTTTCAAATCTTACTCACTAAATTTTATTTTTGATGTAGCAGGCACTAATAAATTACTTTTTTATGTGGATCCTATTATAAAGGTCTACATTAAAATTTTATATGTGAGAATAAAAGTTGAGAGTAAAAAATAGGAATATATACAATATTTTTCATATAGCTGCAGGATTATTTGCCCAGAATTGCACCAATGGCATGGCATGGCAGGAGAAACAATAAACCTGATGAGTATACCAAAAGGGCCCAATTTGGGCAATAAGAATTTCATTGTGGTCAAGGAAGAAAATTGACGGTTGTTATACTATAAACCATGGTCCACAGAGTTTTGTGGACTATGGTAAAAAAAACAGCGTCGTTTCTTTAAGTAAAGAAACGACAGTCATTATATTTTAACAAATTGCGTATTTTTTTATATGTTCATAACAGAATGAAACTACAATGTATCTAAAATGAAACTGTATCGTATATTGTGTTTATATTATCAAATAAAACTGTAATTGAATTGAAATGATACTTTAGTTGTGTTGAAATGAAACCGCAGTATGTATAAAATAAAAATGAATAACATGTCTCACATAATGAGTGTATATTATCAAATAGAAGTCTAGTTCAATAGAAAGGATACTTTAATTTTGCTGAAATGAAATTACAGTATGTATAAAAAGAAAGTAAATGACATGTCTCACATATTGAGTGTATATTATCAAATGAAATTGTACGTATTTATATCGAAATGATACTGTAGTGTTGTAATGAAACTACAATATATATAAAATAAAACTGAATAACAATTTCATATATTTGAGTGTATATTGTCCAATGAAACCGTAATTGAATTAGAATTATAATTTAGTGGTGTTGTAATAAGACTACAGTGCATATAAAATGAAATTCAATTACAGTGTAGTCTTATTACATGAAATTCAATGCATGTAATAAGACTACACTGTAATAAGAGTATTGTATGTATAATGTAGAATGAAACTGTAGTTGAAACAAAATGAAATTGTAATTGTTCTGAAATAAAACTATAATATATATAAAATGAAACTAAATATGTTATACAAGCAGAACTAATTACGCGGAACGGGTGCCATATCTTTTTATCAAAAGAAATGGCACCGTTTTGGACTATGGTCCGCAATGCTGTGTGGGTCATGGCCCACGGTAAAATTTGCCGAAATTGATTTTAACCCCGTCCATGGGCTTAGCTTAATGGTTCGATTATTATTCTGAAAGTAGTATTGCGATGAGATTCCTAAAATTGATAAGAGATTATGAAAAGTCCTTCGCAATTTACCTCATCAATTTTTGGAACTTGAAAGCAAAAGAGTATATGGTAATGAGGCAGATAGAAAGGATCCAATTTTTGGAACTGAGAGTGCCTCAAATAAGAAAGACCTACATAAATTGTGTGTGAGAGAGAGTATGTGTGTGAATGAAGAAGATAGCTTACCTAATGGGATTTGTTCTGAATTCTTGGTCTCGTTAGAAGTCATATAAGCCATGGTCAATGGCATTCACCGGTCTAGAAATATACGGCGTTTATTAACGGAAATAGTTTTCTGTTTTTTACTTTTTCAATTTTTATTCTCTGTTTATTGTTTAGAAAATTTATTTACTAACACTTATTTTTTGAAATTTATTTTTTTTAGATTAATGCTATAAATGTTTAAATTCAAAAGAATTTTAGACCTTATATTTAAAATATTTTAAAATATATTTGGTCCAAGCGGGGTGTCCATTTGTATTTCCAAGGAAAGAAGGAAGCATGGTGCAAAATAATATAAGATGTGTTACCGTAGGGTTCAAACCCACAATCTTAAGCATAATAACACAAGTTCCAAACAACTAAGCCACTTAAGATCTCGTGTACTAAAGTGCAGGAAGCTCCACTTATGCATGGGAGTGCGCTGGAAGCAAAGTAGTGAGGGGACACGTGTGTGGCCAACAATGAAGGCTGCTAGATGCCGTCCATTTGTCAACCATCCGTGAGTCCTTAAACAATATAAATAGGCACCCTTCCCTCCATTTAAAAGGCATCCCTTGGCTCACTAATACAGTATATACGAAGGGGGACTCCTCTACATTATACGGTGAACAAAGTACCTATACTCGGGATGCTCTGATAGTGGGTCGGTAATCTTCGGGCATATAGTACAGGTATGAAGTAGGTGAAAAAGTCCTCCTCTCAATAATAAATGAGGTATTTATAGGAAAGGTGAGAGGACAAATTCAAGGCCCTCGGCATGGAGGGCACGTGGTGCTCATGCATAGGCCAGGGTCGGGGCCAAGAGGGTTCTCGACGCATGGTGCGATATTCCTGACAAGACAAGACCATTGCGGGGTTCAACTGCCCAGACCGACCTCGCTAGGTCGACCTCTCACCAGCCTGTAGGTGACCTGCAAGGCTTCTCTTCAGTGATCGGGAAAGGGGAAGTAGTCGGGAGATCGTGAAACATGATCTGGTCAGGTCGGGTCATAGCCCCCGAGGGTAGAGGGTTCATAACCGATGACCTTCGGATATACGGTCAGACAAGGCAAAGTTATCCTCGTTTGTGGCCTAAAGGCTGAAATAAATGTGGTCTCCGGACCAGCGGAGTAAAGTTATCTCCGTCCCCGACTTGAAGGTCGCAATAAAAGTGGTCTCCGGACTGGCGAGGCAAAGTTATCTTTGTTTATGGCCTGAAGATCGAAATAAATGTGGTCTCCGGACCGGCGGAACAAAGTTATCTCCGTTCCCGACCTGAAGGTCGCAATAAAAGTGGTCTCCGGATCGGCGAGACAAAATTATCATCGTTTACGGCCTGAAGGCCGAAATAATGTGGTCTCCGAACCGGCGGAGCAAAGTTATCTCCGTTCCCGACCTGAAGGTCACAATAAATATGGTCTTCGGACCGGCGGGGCGTAGTTATCCCCGTTTATAGCTGGAAGGTCGAATCAAAAGGCTAAAAGGTTTCTGGACCTCTGCAATCAGTAGATCAGGAGGCAAAAGTGTAACACCCCGTGTTACGCCCTTTAAGCTCGGATTAATTATTTAATTAATTCCGTTAAAGAATAGTTAAAAGAATTTATTTCAGTCAGGATCCCTTAATTAATTAATATGGTCCACGGAGGATCGTGAATCCTTACCCATATTGAAGCCCCAAGCCTGTTAGAATAAGGAAAGTTGGCCCATTATTAATTAGATTCTGATTAAGATTCCTGAATCTATATACAAGGGATTAGAAAGCCTTTAGAACCTTTCCCTCCCACCTTCTCCTCCATTACTCGAAATCCCTTCTCAGAATTCAAACAAAGAATTCCCGTCACCAAGCCTAGGAAATATTGATAGGAAGAGGACCTTGAGGAAAGATCCTAGAAGTTGTAAGGAGTTTAATTAAAGCTACCAGGTAACCCATGTCTTACAAAACCTATTTTCCTTGCTATCTTTTATTTATTGACTCCTTTGAATGATTGTATGCGTGAATTTGTGGTTATGCCTTGATAGAGCTTGTCTTTAGGATTTATGATGTGGATTCTTGATATTCTTGATGTCCTTGATAATCTTGTGTGGTGGTTTGCATGTTCTTGAATTTAATTATGTTTAGAGCTTGTCCTTAGGGTTTATATTGTGAATCTTGTTGTTCTTGATGTTCTTGGTATTCTTGGGTGGGTATATGCATGTTCGGGCGTTATTCGAGGTTTAGGGCTTGTCTTTAGGGCTTTATATGTTGGTTTCTTGATGTTCTTGAGGTTCTTGATACTCTTGAACCATTATGTGTTTATCTTTGAGTATTGGCATGTTTAGAGTTTGCGTTTAGGGTTCAATTGTGTTGTTTCTTGGCATATTCTACGTGTTCAAGTCCCTATTGTTGTTGATATGTGTTTGGGGCATGTTGGGACTTGATTTTGGGTAAAATTCAGGAATTTCTGGGTTGGGAAATATGCCAAGTTGGGATGTTCCAGCGGGGGGACGGGCGGGTGGATGGCCACCCGCCGAACCACCCGCTGGAACATGGTGGTTCCGCCGGCGGGAGGTCGGCGGGTGGTGGTCCACTCACTGGTACGGGCTAGCGCGGGGTTGTTCGGTCTCCGTTGGGCTGAACTCCGTGCCCCGAGGTGTCTTCTTTGATCTTTGTAGGTCCAGTATGATGTCTTAAGTTCCGTAACGTGAATTGTGAGTCGTGTCTTCGCATGTGGCCCATGTTCGTATCGTGTGGTGCCAGAGTATGGTCTATAGTGGTCTTTATGTGTCTTGTGGTCGCCTTGAGGGCACTTGTTGTTGAGAGCCAATGTGCATGATGTGCCCTTCCCCGATTATCCCTTTATGGAGTCATTGTCGAGTCTTGCTTGCGTGTTGTTGTCCATGGTGAAAAGAAAAGATATGTGATTGGTGGAAAAGATATGATTGGTGGTTGATGCACTGCGCGTGCTTGTGTGTGATGGTAGTGCAGTACCGGTGTGTGATTTAAGGGCATCGCGGATGCTATGAGATCGTTGGTTATGTAGGAGGTCATGTATGCGCGGGGGGGGGGGGGGGGGGGGGGGGGGTATGCGGTGCCCCGGAGGGATAAGGATGTGGTGTGTAGGGAGTCCTTGAGGTACATGTTGGAACTGTTATAAGGTTGGAGAGGCGTAAAGGTTGGAACTTGGTATAAGGTTGGAACATGGACATGTCTTGTTATGTGCTCTTGCTTGTTATGGTTGAGTCTTATTGTTGTCTTGTCTTGTGGTCATAGCTTGCGTGCTAGTGTCTTTATGTGTTTTGTCGTGACAAGTCTGTTGGTGCGTCTTGAGTCTTATTCCTGGTTTTGAAGCTAGAGTCGTTTAAGACTATATCTATGTACTCCCAAGTCTCAAAATGATTTCTTATATATATCTATATGTATTGTACTCAACGCGTGGGAGTGGGTTGCTTAGCATTATTCGCTAACGGTTGTGATACCGCATGTTTTTCAGGTATTGATTAGTCGGCCGAGAGCGCGCTAAAAGGAGCTGCAGTTCCTAGCTTAGTACTAGCTTAGTTAGACGGCCTGTGAGCCATGATTGTATTCGGATAAATGATTACGGATTATGCTTGTTTAGTTAGTTTTAGCCTGTGCATCTAGGTTCTCTAGCTTAGATGTGGCATAGCACCCCAATACTTATGTTTAGCTTCCACTCTGTTTTGGGTATTATGATAGCTTTACCTTTATTTCGTAAGCTTTAATGATTTTAAATTATGTCAAAAATTGGGGGTGTTACAAAAAGGTCTCCAAACCACCAGGGAAAAAGGCCATCGACATTATCACCACCAGTACTATAGGCCCGCGAGGTCAAATTTCTTACCCCATGTAAACCCAATTCTTTGATTCGTGCCTAATCATTTGATCGACGGCGGTCACCTCCCGATTATTGCCAACGTTGTAAATGAATGCGGAAGGTCATTGTACGTACTCCCTTATGTTGACGATTCTCGCAACACTTGGAGTGGGGGGTACACTGGTAGGATAGAAGGGGAAATTCCCTTGGCCTATGAAGCTCCCCGATAGAACGACTGACCTGGTCGTGTAAAGAGGAAAATTCCCCGTTCAGTCGACTCCGATCGTCAAAAGCACATCAAAATGGTTAAGGTGGTAAGAGTTTGACCGGGCTCAAAACGACTACGGTCATTCATCCTAAGTGTGGGGCACTAGGGAAAGCAAATGATCAGTGAGATCAATAGTGGGTAACTCCCTCGACATACGGAGCTCGCTGTAGCATATTCCCCGGCTATAATGCACCTGATGGGCAAAATGACTTAAAGCGATAAGTTACGTTATAGTGCGCAGCGTTAAATTAAAGCAAAGCCTAAACGAGCACGAGCATGGCGTAAAGCATGCAGTTAATGTAGCAAAGCGGTTACGCAAGCTGAATCAAAAATTAAATTAAAAATTTTGTTTGACGCTCGGCACAAGGAGACCGAGCTCCCCAAGCTGTCCAAAATAAGGTGACCCGACACAATAAGGGTTGAGCTCCTGTTCGAACTACCTTCATTTCTTTGCGAATGGGTCTGCTCTTGCTCTACACCTACCGGAGGAGGGATTGGCTTAGTGGAGACCGGTTCCGTGTAGGGAGCAGGCCTTGGGTCGGCGACCTCTTCAGGGAGATTACTCAAGATGGTCGTAAGGTCGTCGCCCTCAAAGGCCTCAGATAAAGATGTTTGGACCTTCTGCCGCATATGCCGTTGTCCGGTAGTGAAGGCCTATTTCCCGAAGGTCCATACCAGGTCCGGGAGCAGGGCCTGATTCTTCAGGAAGGTCGGAAAAAACCAACTGCCACTGCCTGATCGTGGCAAAGATAGGCAATGAGACGTTTGGGATCGTCCACCTTGAGCGGCTCTTCCTACGCCTCCTCCCGGGCGGTCTTTGCTTCCTTCTCCGCGACAGTCAACCCCTTTGTCATCGACTTGAGCCGCCACTTGAGATCCTTGACTTCGATCTTCTGGAGGGCGATGGCATTCTTCAAGGATTCGACCTCCTCCGTGACACTAAAGCAATAATCGTGGATAAAAATTGGTACTAAAATAACAATCATAGATGAAAATTGGTAAAAATTAAACATATAGACCAAAATTAATATTTTGCTAATACTTGTGAAACCAAAATTAATATTTACTCATTAAATAATGAACGTTACGTATGAAAATAATATACCATATCCATGATACACCTAGTTGTGGGGAGTGGGGACCATGTTACATCTATTAAGCATTGGGTCAGTGGTTATATCGTGGACCGCGGTGCACGTGCACCACGGTCAAAACGGCGCGCCGTTATAGTTAACGGAGCGCGCATATTTGGTGTATTAATTATCAATTGACATTATAGTGTATCTAAACCGATACTGTCTCACGTATTATTTTATATATTATCAATTGAAACTGCAATTCAATTGAAGTGAAACTGTAGTTGGGTTGAAATGAACTATAGTGTATCTAAACTGACACTGCCTCACGTATTATTTTTATATTATCAACTGAAACTGCAATTGAATTGAAATGAAACTGTAGATGTGTTGAAATGAAACTGCAATTGAATTGAAATGAAACTGTAGATCTGTTGAAATGAAATTGAATAATATTTCACATTTTTATTGTATATTGTGTAATGAAGTTGTAGTTATATTGAAATGATCATGTAGTTGTGTTTTAATGAAACTATGGTGTATATAAAATAAAATTAAATAACATTTTCAAATATTTGGGCACAATGAAGTTGTAGTTATATCGAAATGATCATGTAGTTGTGTTCTAATGAAACTATGGTGTATATAAAATAAAATTAAATAACATTTTCAAATATTTAGGAGTTATAATATCGAATGAAACTGTAGTTATATTGAAATAAAACTGTATTTATATTGAAATGAAACTGTAGTTATATCGAAATGAAACTACAGTGTATACAAAATGAAACTGAATAATAGAGTTACTTTTTTACAGAATGGCGCGGAACGGTGCGAAACACGTTTCTTTTTATTAAATAAAACGACGTCGTTTTGATGCGCGGTGCATAATCGATTATGCACCGCGATGCATATAATTTGCGGCATTGGGTTTCCTCGGCCTAGCATTACCCGGTAATGAAAATTTCTCTATTGAATGCAAAATTTCCCTTCCATCCGCAATTTCTCAAGAAACCCTAATCCGCAACCATCGACCTTTCTTCTCCCATCCTATTTCTTATTGTTATTATTACAGTTTTTTTTTTTTTTTTTTTTTCTCCTATTGAATTCTCTTTTTCTCAGTGCCACCGGAATAGGAGCAGCAAACTCCTGTCTCTTACCCCTTTTTATTCGAATTTGTCTTATAGACATCTTACTTTGCCTTCTCCAAGCATAATTGAAGCAAGGGGGATTGAAAATAGGTTGAAGAAATTTAACACGATTTCCCGTGCTTGTGATTTGGTTTTGTTTTGATGTTTGAAACGTTGGGTCAGCTTCCTCGGATGGAAAGCTGTGATCTTTGGTAGATTATATTGAGGTGGACAGAGTTTGTGATTCCAGAGTTGCAGGTTTCTCTTGAAGATATAATAGTTCCTATAGCGTTTTTGTTAATTGTGTCTAATAGCTTAGCAGGGTTGGCCATCATTCAAGTTGTTGCCTAGAATGGTTTCTGAATTGATTAATGCTAATCCCATTGTTTATGAGAAGAAGGAACGTCGAGTTCGAATCCCAGCAGCTGATGTGAATGAATATGCTGTTGAACCAATTGACCAACTAGAAATATTTGATATCCTTTTTGAGTGATTGCATTATATGCTAGTTATGTTGATAAATTTGCGGAACTATTGCTACTATGGATATCATTACAAAACTGATGCTCCATAAAACCGTTGTGTTCTTTTAGTGATTTCAGAGTGTAGGACAAGGTCTTGTGAAGTCACCGAAAAGGGGAAGTATCAAATATCTATGGCTATGGTTGCATGTGCTTGTTAAATATTTAGTTTATATGAGTATCATTTTTCGTGTGAACTAGAAAACATTCAACTATCCGACGTCAATCATAGGGCTAGGCTTTCTTAAATGTTTGTTTTAAGATGCTCTCATGCAATTCCGGTTCCTTACTAGCATTGTATTTTATTCTAGAGTTCAGAATGAGTAGTTTGTAAGTCCTTAGCGTGCCAACATCATCTTAGAGACATAAAAGATCCAGAACATCCTTATTCTTTAGAAGAACTGAAAGTTATATCAGAAGATGCGGTTGAAGTAGATGACAAGCGAAGCTATGTCAGGTGAGAAGCATGTGAATGGTAGTGCTTTCATTTTGCACCGTTCTGGTATTTATATACGGCTTGTCTGAATAATTATCGGTTTCAGGGTCACATTCACTCCGACTGTTGAGCACTGCAGCATGGCAACAATCATTGGCTTGTGCTTGCGAGTGAAACTTATGCGCTGTTTGCCTTCCCGTTATAAAGTATGTTTCTGTTAATTCACTGCTAGCTTTTGTTAATGGCATAGATTGCATCATTTCATATCCTATTACTTCAATCTCGTATACCTTATGTTCTGATTATTTAGAAGTAAAGAGCTAGTGCTTAAACTGGCTTAATATAACAATATATTTCTGTTGGAGTGAGTTAATACCATCTGAGGTCCTCCGAGTATAGTGGTTTTGTCACGTTTAGTCCTAAACTTTCAAATTGACCATCAGTGGTCCTTCGACTTTCAAATTTAACCATTCTTGGTCCAAGTTAACCACCCATGGTCCTTCAAGTTTCGAAATTTAACCAGTCGTAGTCCTCTTGAAAGGACCATGGTTGGTTAAAATTTAATAGTTGAAGGACCATTGGTGGTTAACTTGGACCATGAATGGTTAAATTTGAAAGTCAAAGGACCACTGATGGTCAATTTGAAAGTTTAGGACTAAACGTGGCAAAACCACTATACTCGGGGGACCTAAGATGGTATTAACTCATTTCGGCTGCAAACTAAACGAAGTTATAAAACTACTTCTTGACTTCCTCAATTAATGTTATGCCTACAAGTTTTTGTGATATCAAAACAATTGTGATATGATCAGAATTTATGCCTACAAATTCTATAAACTAATATTGACTTGATTTCACTTGCCTCGGGTGTAGTGATACATTGATTAAAGTAAAGAGAACTGTTTTGGATGCTATGTTTTTAACCATGACGGTCCATGGAACCACATGTGTTTAGTTCCTATGGTAGCGGAGTTGAGGACCTTGTGCAATTCTCGTTCATTATAACACCAACTCAAAACTTTGAAACTCCATTCTTTCATCGGTGGAATTGTACTACATGCTAACTTATTTTGTTTTTCAAATGAATGATTCTATAGAAGACTAGTTTTCACTTGTAAAAACCGTAAACTAATTTTAACTTTTCCTTTAACTTTTTCTTCCAAGGCTCTAATGATGTCTTTTTGTTGTATTACCAGGTTGATATTAGAGTTGCACCAGGAACTCATGCAACTGAAGCTGCAGGTCTCTCTCTTTCTCTCTCTGAGCCCTGTTAAATGTAGATTCATAACGCTAAACTGTCTTGTCTCACATTTCTTTTAAACGTGAATAATTTGCTTCAATTGTATCTTCTGCCTGTTTCTGGCATAGCCACGGTTTAAGGCATTTTATGTCAAAATCAAGCAATTGTTTTGAACTAGACGGTACTTTTCATTTATTGTGTCTAGACATTCCCATTTTTTGTCTGCAGTAAATAAGCAATTGAATGACAAAGAACGAGTCGCTGCAGCTTTGGAAAATCCCAACCTCGTGGACATAGTTGACGAATGCCTCGCTCCATCTTATGAATCGTGAAAGTAGAGGTGATACACCATGGATAACTTGAATGTTCATCAAGCTCTCTCCTATGGCTCCATAAAATCCCCCATATTTTTCTGTAGCCTGCTGAGTGATTAGCAGATTTTGCTTCTTTCTCTTTTCCTAGATGTAATGTTATTAACATTTACTCCACAATTCTTTCTGTTCATTGAGCTCTGTTGTCTCTATAAAGGTTGCTTAGTATTTGTATTAAGCGAGTAAAACAGATTAGCCGAAGAGCTTGCTAATGAAGCCGTGTTACACAAGAGAGAGTTGAGATGGCTCGGGACGCCATCAGTGTCAATTATGAAAACTTTGAGAGAGGAGTCACTTGGACCGACTTAGGTTGGAGTCGCCAATTGATCCCGTGGCGATGAGTTTGGGGGTGAGGGGTCTCACCCTCCTTTTATTCACCGGCATGGGCAACTCAGTTGGTTATAGGGGTGAAGTTTGAGAAGAATGATCAGAGATTGAGTCTCATCAGCGACAGTGTAGGAGTAACCTCTCAAAATGAGGATTCTTTATGCGCCGTAGGCTTGTGATTCAGCTGAGTTACCATGATTTACATCTTCCCAGATGCTCTGTCGGGCCGGGATGTGGGATGTTGAGTTTGAGGATTCAACCTTTTTGGGAAGAAAAAAGAGTGAAATTATTATGTCAATTTATTAAAGGAAAGAATGTATGTCATTAATAGCAACATATACTACAAAGAGTCAAAATAGCAACAATAGTAGGTGAAAATTATTGCAATTGCAAACTTGATCAAAGAACATGAGATAGTAAAAGGCTAAATTTAATAAAACTATCAAAATCGAGAATTCAGCTTAGTATTATACTACAAAAATACAAAGGCATGTCAACAAAAGTGCGAAATTGTGCCATTAAACATTTATAACATTTTCTTAATCTTTTCCAGTATTCCAAATGTAAATGTAGGATTTACACAACAACCTGATCTTAGCTTCAATGCTGAATTTGTAATTGAATACAAGATGGTTTCAGGACATTCCATACAAATAGAATACATCATGTGAACATCATAATGAAAACTTGACACCCTCATCATCAGCAAAAGTTCCCTTGAGTAATGCAAGCTTCCCCTTGTTTTCTAGTAGCTTCAGCACTCGCATAAGAACTGTACGATCCATCCCGTGAAGCTCTGGCCATACATGCTAAAGATAAATATAGACGGGGGAGAAGGCGTGTGACAGAAACTATAACCAGTGTTGTAAAAATTGACTTAAGTGCCTGCCTAGGCCACAGAGGGGATTTTACCCTTAAGCGAGCAGACTAGGCGGCTTAGGCGCCCGAGTCGGCCAACTCAGCACCCGAATAGGCGGCCTATGCACCTAAGTCGGTCATGTAACACCCCTAATTTTTAAAACATTTAAAGCTTATGAAATAAAGGCGAATATATCATTATTAACCAAACAGAGCAGAAGCTAAGCATACGAGTCGGGATGCTATGCCACATCTAGGCTTGAGAACCCAGATGCACATGCTAAACTTAACTAAACAAGTATAATCCGTAAATCAATATTCAAATACAATTCAAGGCACAGGCCATCTAACTAATACTAGAGCTATCTAAGCTAAATCTACAAGTCCAACTAGCGCACTCCGAAGCTACTGATCAGTACCTGAAAAACATATAGTGTAACAACCGTCAGCGAAAAATGCTGAGTAATCCACTCTCACGCGTTGAGTACAATATAGGTATATATAAGAAAACCATTTTGAGACTGAGGAATACATATATAGTCCTGAACAACTCTAGCTTTAAAACCAAGATCAAGACTCGAGACACATTAACAGACTTGACACCAGAAGTCAACATAAAGATACCAGCATGCAACCTAATTCCACAAAATAAGACAATAACAAGACTCAACAACAAACCAAGATAATAATAAGACTCAACAATGATCAACAACAACAATACACATGTTCATGTTCCAACTTTATACCAAGTTTCAACCTTCACGCCTCTCCAACCTTATTTCAGTTCCAACCTGTACCTCCAGGTCACCCTTGTATCGCCTCCCTTATTCCTCCGGAGCACGCATGCTCCCCACCGACATACCCCCAACAAAGCCACCAATCTGATAGCACCGTGGTACCTTTACATAACCCGATCTATGCCTTTAGCATACTAATCAAGTGGTCTGTGCCTTGAGATTGAGAATTCAACTTTTTTGGAAGAAAAAAGAGTGAAATTATTTATTATGTCAATTTGTTAAAGGAAAGATGTATGTCATTAATAGCAACATATACACACTACAAATAGTCAAAATTTAAATGCTATAATCTAAAAACATAATAAGTCTCAATTAAGGTTATATCCTTGATTTATGTCCCTCTGCAAATAAATGTGTACATTTTACTTTAAATATTATACATTCTGATGTTATTAGACAAAATTACCTTTACACCGTTAATTTTTAATTCTAACATTTATAACACATCATTATTATCATACACCTATATCTATCATATCTTTTTCCTATTTTTTAATTATCATTTTATTAAAATCATTATATATTAATTTAATACTTAATTATATTTCAATTAAATTTCTACGAATGATAAATTATATATGTGTATGTACAAAATACATATATTATTTGTGTATATATAATTCAAATTATAATTTTTAATTATTTGTATTTATCAATGTTTTAATATTGGACATGAATTTTTGTGCATCGCGCATACAAAATGCTAATAACAATATAAGAGGTGAAAATTATTGCAATTGCAAACTTGATCAAAGAACATGAAATTGTAAGTGATTAAATTACCAAAGTCTCGATTAAAGAACATGAGATTGCAAAAGACTAAATTTAATAAAACCCTCGAAATCCAGAACTCAGTTTAGTATTATATATTATACTACAAAAATACAAAGGCATGTCAACAAAAGTGCGAAATTGTGTCATTAAACACTTATAACATTTTCTTAATCCTTTCCAGTATTCCAAATGTAAATGTAGGATTTACATAACAACCTGATCTTAGCTTCAATGCTGAATTTGTAATTGAATACAAGATGGTTTCAGGACATTCCATACAAATAGAAAACATCATGTGAACATCACAATGAAAACTTAACACCCTCATCATCAGCAGAAGTTCCCTTGAATAATGGAAGCTTCCCCTTGTTTTCTAGTAGCTTCAGCGCTCGCATAAGAACTGTATGATCCATCCCGTGAAGCTCTGGCCATACATTCTAAAGATAAATATAAAGGTGTGTGACAGAAACGTACTATAACTAGTGTTGTAAAAATCGACCTAGGTGGCCGCCTAGGTCGAGGGGATTTTACCCTTAAGTGAGCATTAATCGGCCAACTAGGCGGCCTAGGGGCCCGAGTCGGCCAACTCAGCACCTGAGTCAGCCGAATAGGCGGCCTTGGCACCTAAGTTGGCCAACTCGGCCATTTTTTTTTTTTTTTTTTTTTTTGAGTGTGCAATGTGTTATTATTATTATTATTATTATTATTATTATTATTATTATTACTATTACTACTGGCTTGCCTAAACAGTAAATATTACTGTGCTAAGCGCCCGACTAGCACCTAGCGTCTTCTATAACATTGAGTGTAACAGATCCTTGTTAAGACAAACAAGTAGGAATTGAAAATAGTAGATTCGCAATAACTGGAGCTTACCTGTTCCCCTAGACTCCGTCCCAGAACGTATCTCTTCAACTGTCATTACACTGTCCTCCATACCATTTTCCCTGACCTGAAGAATTGCATCAAATATCATAAAAGAGTGCATGACCACATACACTACATGGTGACAGAAGAATTACAAAGTGCAATATTAAGTCGGTCCAATCTTGGATTCTATGCCAAAGAATTAAGCATTTCCTATGACCTTTATCCATCCATTCTGCACGGCCTGTTAAAGTAAACATATGGCATTTAAATAAATATATTTCTTTACTTATTTGATAAATAAGATATTTATTATGAAGGTAAGCATTTCTTTTGGTAAGAGATTCATTAGAATATTAAAGGAATTAATAACCATAACCGGGTGAACACAAAGTGAATTGGACCAAATATGCTCTAATACCATTTTGTAATCGGCAAATTATTGTATGGACCATGGTCCACATAACTTGTGTGGACCATGAATATATGGTACATTTTTAATATACTAAAGGTACATCATTTGTGTACTGAAGGTACATTATTTTATAGTATATATAAAATAAGAGTTAATACCCAAAATCGTCATCGACTATAGTGGTTTTTCTCAATTTCGTCCTAAACGACTTTGGTGACCTAATATCGTCCCAGACTTTTGTGTTTCGCTCAATTTAGTCCTTCATTTGTTATTCCGTCAAATTGGTGTTAAATTAAGTGACAATTCAGTAATGTCAATATTGATCTCTCTTTACTTTCAACTTGTGAAGTGCGAAATTCCTCTTTCTTGTATGAATTACACCCAGAATTACTCCCGGACCTACAAATCAAATTTTATATTCGCAGTTTTAGGAGTAATTCTGGGAGTAATTCGTAAAAAAAAAAGGATTTCGCAGTTCACATGTCTATGAGTAAAGAGATGCCAATATTAAAATTACTGAATTGTCTATTTATTTAACACCAAATGGACATAATAACAAATGAGGGACTAAATTGAGCAAAAACACAAAAGTCTGGGACTAAATTGAGCGAAACACAAAAGTCTGGGACGATATTAGGTCACCAAAGTCATTTAGGACGAAATTGAGAAAAACCACTATAGTCGAGGACGATTTTGGGTATTAACTCTATAAAATAATGTACATTTAGTATATAAATAATGTACCTTTAGTATATTAAAAATGTACTTTTTATTTATGGTCCACACAATTGTGTGGACCACGGTCTATGCAATAATGATTGGTTATAATCTTAGATTAGGCTAGGATGACTCAATTGAGTTATAATGCACATAGGCCAAATCATGCTAAAAATTGAATCCAACCAATTAGCTAGTCTAATCCATGCCCTTATAAATGACAAATTGTTGTGTGGACCATGATCCATATAGCTGTGTAGACCATGAATGCAATATACATTTTTAATATATAATAAAAGTACATTATCTATGTATTGAATGTAAATTATTTGATAATATATAAAAAATCATGTACTTTCAAATAATATTTTTAGTATATTAAAAATGTACTTATTATTTATAGTTTACACAAATGTGTAGACCATGATCCATATCATGGAATAATGTTGCTTATAAATCTATATACTCTCTCTTATTTTATCAAATGTAAGAAGTATAAACATCAAATGCCAAGATCTGTTTAAAATGCTTACCATCAGAAACCAAAGCCGAAAGAAATGCTTCCCTTGCTTCATGGCTAAGCGATCATGCACGATGACATCATGACACCAGGTGTTACTCATCCATACAAGGCATGTACTTGCACATAAAACTGCTAATACAATGGATTCACCATGATTATGTGGAGTCACAAGTTTTTCATAGCATCGGTTTGATTGTATATTAACCAACCTAGGCGATACTTTTAGCTTGTAGGCGTCTCTTAAGTGCCTCACCAAGTTAGTGAAAATTAAACACCATCAAACTTCGATTCTATAATTTTTAGAATACATAAAAGGAAACACCTACATTATTCATATTCAGCAAAACCATAATCCAAACATATATTCATATTCAATTTGCGGCAGTCATAACAGCAGAGAAAGATCAATATATGCTTTGCAAAACTTTAATACATAAGCCTGCACACATGTCTTCAGATCCAATCTCAAATCGCAATGCAATTCTTCTCATTCCTTAGCAAAATTGGGAAATCTGAAAAGGATGGAAAATCTCACTTTCAATTGCAGGATTGCGTGAAGTAAGGAGGATAGTTGAAGAACTGAGGGAGCTTGAATTCACCCAATTTTTGCATCTTCAATTCTTTCTAGCTCCACCGTTGCACAGATTCAAGAATCAATATTGGGAACTAATTAAAATTAAGCAATAATAATTATACCCAAAAAAAAAGCAGAACTTTCCATAAGTAAACAATGGATAACACAATTTACTACTTAACACATTACTAATCCTAACCCACAGTCTGAAGACCCATGTAGTAGGGAAACAGCAATTTCAAAAAATGTAAGACATGCATGAAACACTGGAAAACAATAAAAGACAAAAAAAAATATGCATAATATTACAAGTACCACTTCTACTGGTGTCCATTGCGGCATTGCCCAAGCTAACTAACAACAGCAAAAATAGTTCAAGAATCAATGAATCACAAAGCTAAGAAACAATCGTCCATAGGGAAATAATATCAAAAAGCTAATTACCTCTTTGATATGTAGCTGTAGAACACTTGGTATATATAAATTATAAATAATAAATAAAAGTAATAAGAGCCACTCAAAACCTGATTAATTGAACATAAGGTCATAAAAAACAAAGAAATTCCCAAGTAGACATCCAATCATATTAAATCAGTACCCATTTGTTCAAAATTAGTACTTCTGCAGCTAAATCTAACATGCAAAGGAAAAACAAATAAGAGATTTGTGTATGTATAGATTGAGAGAGAAAATACCTTGATACACAGAAGATTTGAGCTGAGCTCTGTCGATGGAGTGATGGCAAGTTTGGTCAGAGTGAAACCAGAGAAGGTGATTGACTTTCTGACCCGGCCATCCATTGTTAAGCTTGGCCAGCCATTGTCAAAACGACGTCGTTTTGTCTTAGTAAAAAAAAATCGCTGGTTGTTTGTTAACGGCGTTAGATAAGCTGTTCGCCATTTTTGCCTCTTTCCTTATGCGTTTCTTCTTTCTTTCTTTGCGACTCTGCAATTAGATCAGCTGTTTGCGATTTTGCTCTGCGATTTCTCCTTTTCCTATTTTCATTGTTTCTCTCCACGATTTGCTTCTTCTACACAACTACTCAATTTGTTTCTTCATTGACTTTGGTTCTGTTATTGAATATTCATCTCAAATCACGGATAGTATTGGTGATACGAACAACATAGTAAATGCGATTGATTTGGAGGATAATATTACAGGTTTTTACATTGTTTTTATGCAATTTATGTTTCATTTTTATTTGTCTTTTGATTCATGGTGTATATTTATTTATTTATTTATTTAATGTATTGTAGGTGATTTGAATGCTTTGGTTGATGTTGATTTGATTTATCCAATTGGTGTTGATCTTAGTCATGCAATTCCAGGTTTGTGATTCGCGTATTGCAGTGTATGTGTTGTGATTGAGGTTTGTTTAGTCGTTTGCATAGTGTACTTTATATGTGTTTATAATGTACATTATTTACGTGTATAATATACGTACATTATTCATATGTTTAAGTGTCATTACTGTGAATAAGTGTTCATATATAATGTACATTGTTCTTATATATAAAGTACATTATTTTAATGCCTAGTGTACATTATTTGACCGTGCTGGTGTTTCAATGCATAAGAATGAAAATTTCATTCAACCTGAAAATATACATTATTTTTGTCCCTAATATACATTATGTTAGGAATAAATTGTAATAGATTTTGATATGTCATATTGTAAATCGTAGAACCCCAATTTTATTTTGGTTAGACTAGTCGAGTCATAGACCAAGAAAGGGAAAAATAAATTCATTAGTTGAGGAAAATGGATGAAGAAGATATAAAGTCTAAAATCAAGAATTTGCCTAGTGAAAATGACAAACAGAAGAGGAAGATGTATGCGTATGAAGATGTGTACGCAAGTTATGAAGACTATCATCCTAAGAAGAAATCTCTCAAGAAATTCAAGAAGAAATCCCTCAACAAAATCCCGAAGAAGAAAGAACGTGACTTGAAGTTTGCATGAAGCTATCTTGAAGATCAAGCATCTATAGAAAGAAAGGAGTACACCAAGTGAAACAAGATAATGACTAAAAGGTTGTATGGACGAATTGGTAGAAGCTTGAAATATTATATGTAAGGTCATAGGTTCAAATCTCACATCCCACATATTTTAAAGAAGTCAATAGGGATGAGATTTCCAAATTGACTATTTGAAGGGATGAAGTTCACATACATATCTGGGGCAGAAGTTTCCAAATTGGTATCTCACCTTTGGGGCAGAAGTTTCAATTTGAAATTTGATGGGCTTGAGATATAAATAGCAAAGGGCTTCACTTCAATTCTACTTGACATATAAATAGCAAGGGATGAAGTAGGGCTTGAGATATAAATAGCAAAGGGCTTCACTTCAATTCTACTTGACATATAAATAGCAAGGGATGAAGTAGGGCTTCACTTCAATTCTACTTGAGATACAAGAAGAAGTTGCAGAAGCAAAAATACTAGTAAGGGATTAAATTGGAGATTATATTTTTGAAGATGCAAAAATACTAGTAAAAACTAGTAAGGGATTAAATTGGAGATTATATTTTTGAAGATAGAAATCCCATGAGGCGTGATCTACCCCAGATGAAGATTTTTGGGACGCCTTTTTGCTAAAACCTCAAGCTCAACTTGCAGAGAATCTCTGACATATCTGCAACGTTATCTTATCCTCTGAAAAGGCTATACAGCTAGATGAAATTCAAAAATGAGAACGTTTCTTTCCAACGGACGGATTCTCATTACCAGCTATAAAAGGATGAAGATTGAAGCAGTGGAAAGTATAAGCAAATAGCAAGAAGCAAGAATTCGAAGAGCAAAGAACAGAGCTAAATAGAGCATACAAAATTCAAAGAAAGCTTTCCATCTCAAGAGCTTAAATTGATATATTCTTTGTGAGATAAACACTTAGAGTGATACAGAGCTTACAAAAGAAATATCCAAGAGTGTTAGAATCTTCATCAACTACAAGAGACTAAGCGCACCATTGAAGATCAACTACAGAGTCTCAAAGTTGGAAGCAAGACAAAACTTGTTTTGGAGCAAAACAAGGGAAAGGAGGAAAGTAACACGAAGTTGTGAAATCCTGGATTGTCACACGGAGTTGTGAGATCCGAAGCAGCAGTGTCGGAAGACATTGGGCGTGATTAGTGCGGCTTTGTGATCAAAGCACTAGATCACGGAAGAAGCGTTTCTACCGGAGCGTAGAAGACGGGGAGAAAGTAACGCGACGACGTGAAACCCGAAGCAGCAGTGTTGGTGACACTGGGCGTGATTAGTGTGGGCTTGGTGATCAAAGCACTAGATCACGGAATTCATTCTATCTTGGAACCAAGAAGTGGTGGATATAGTGAATTGCTCTTGGACGATAAGAGCAAGTGGAGTAGGAGGATTACACCACCTCCGAACCACTATAAATTGCCTTGTGTTCTTTACCGCTTTCTTTACTTACTACTCTTGCTTGCTTCTCATGAGAATAATCTTGACACAATATACACACACACCGTATCGTTTATTATTTCCGCTGTGCACCGGACTCTAACAATCTAGTTAAGAGTCTTGGTTTCTCTGTTGCTTTAGCAATTGTTGTGCTATGCGAAAAAGCTTGAAAGTCTATTCCCCCCTCTAGACTTTCACCTTACCTCTTTTGGGACCAACACATTATTTGCCAGTGGTAGTGTTTCAATGTATAAGCATGAAAATTCATATATGTAATACATTATGTTCATTGTTTTAGTGAATAAATGATTTCTTTGTAGAGCATTGGTAGGGGTGTCAAAGTGGGCCGAAGCCCGCGGGTTAGCCTGCACCCGCCCCACGGTGGGGCGGGTTAGGGCCGTAGGAAATTAGGCCCGTGAAAATGCGGGCCTACGGGCTTGGCCCGTGGAGGGCCAAAGCCCGCACGGGCAAACTCGCACGGGTTGCGGGCCAGGCCATATTTTAAAAAAATAAAAATTATATATATAAGATCTTCATTCTTAGAGTGTATAGAAGGGGAGAAATCCAATTAATTCAATAATCCTTCGCTAATTCTTAATTCAATAATTCCTAGAGTACACAGTTCTCCGGTTCTCACTCCTTCTCGCCTCCAACTCCAGCAAACAATTACGAATTACCAAAATTAAAACATTAATTCATACATATTTATGAATTACTAAATCGCCTCCAACTCCAGCAAACATACATATTTATATATGTATTATACACAGATGGCGGCTCTAGAGGAAAAACCTGAAGCCGAGAGAGAAATAGAGTGTGCCGTTGAACCCTAGCTTTGATCACCCTTCTGCAGTTTTGCTTAACGTGCCGTGTCGATCGGTGAGATTTGGGCAAAGTTGATGGATTTTATGGAAGTTTTCGGTGCACTGAGGTGTATCATACACCGTGAGGATGCGAAAGAACGACCAATAAATAGCGACATATTTCAAGCGGTTTTAACATGTTTATATACTATTTACTGTTTTTTTTAATTAAACTGATGGCCTGCGAGACCCACAAGCCCGCATGGGGCGGGCTTGGGCTGTGTAGTTCCAAGCCCGCGGGCTGGCCCGCAAAAGCCCGCCAAATAAAAAATCCGCAGTGGGGCGGGCCGCGGGCGTAATGGGGCGGGCTGGCCCGCATTGACACCCCTAAGCATTGACTGAATTTATTCGGCACATCCCATCTCCACTCTACTTAGAAATAATTTAAATGTGTATTTTATTTAATAATAACATAAAAAAATGACTTCAAACGAAGATACTCTGCAACCGAAGAGAAAATATCAAAGGAAAAGAGCTAGAGAAACAGATAATGAAGGAACATCACGTAGAAAACAAAAACAAACGAAGAAAGTGAGAAAAATGCAGAGCAGAGTGAAGAACAAGAGTAGCAGCAGCATCACACGAAAACTCTAAACCTCAAAACTAGAATGTCACCTATTGAATTCCAACGGTTGCTGAAAAAATTAACAGATGAGCAAAGAAAAAGATGTTGAAAATATTAGATTTGGATCACTACTACAATTAAAAGTTCCTGCTGGGATACAAAATGAGGAGGTGTTGCTGACTGAAGATGATGTCTAGAGCACATTAGGACTCACAAAAGGAGAGATAGAAATTATTGAAGGATACAAATATACATTGTTTGTCGTCAATCAAAAACCAATCGGTCAAGGTTCTCATGTATTGGGTTCGATCTTAGGATTCTTCAAACCCTTTGAAGATGATGAACAGTCCACGTTTAGTCTCTTTAAAGACTGCTACTAGGAGTGCTTTCATCAACCAAAATGACTCCTGGACTTGACGAAGATGTAGCTTCCAGTGGTACTATGCCCTGGATGAAACTAATTGTTAAGAAAAGCAAGGTGGAAAAAATATTATTGCAAGAGGAAGAAACATGTTTATTGAGAACTAACTTGTTCGACATTGTCCTGTGGAGCGTTGATATTCCCGAGACAAATAACAACGCATAAAGCGAAGCCTTATAGAGCTTTTACTCGATCGTCTTGGGGGATATGTTGGAGGCAGAGACGAAAACAGACTCCATTAGTCAACAATAAGGAGAAATAATAGAAATACCAAAGAAGAACAAAAAATAATCGATGGAAGAATTGTTCACGATTAAGAAAATATTTATAGTGCAATTTCAGTATTATTAATTGTATAAATAAGGATGCATGTTTCAAATACAATTGTATTTATAGTGTAATTTCAATCAATATTATTATTTAGAGATTCTGTAAAATAATAAGTAACTAGAATTGTATTACGGATAGGAAAGTATTTATATTGTAATTTTAATTTAAATTATTGCAATTTCAATATTATGATTCGCAGAAATATTGATGCATGTTTCATGTACAATTGTATTAAGGTTATAAAAATATTTATAGTATAATTTTAATCAATATTATTATTTGGAGATTTTGTAAAATAATATGTAGAATTATATTACGGGCAGAAGAGTATTTTTTTTTACCGGTTCATTTCCATTATTCCTTCTTCTTCTTCTTCTTCTTCTTCTTCTTCTTTCTTCTTCTTCTTCTTCTTCTTCTTCTTCTTCTTCTTCTTCTTCTTCTTCTTCTTCTTCTTCTTCTTCTTCTTCTTCTTCTTCTTCTTCTTCTTCTTCTTCTTCTTCTTCTTCTTCTTCTTATTCTTCTTCTTCTTATTATTATTATTATTATTATTATTATTATTATTATTATTATTATTATTATTATTATTATTATTATTATTATTATTATTGTTATTATTATTATTGTTCTTATTATTATTGTTCTTATTATTATTGTTCTTATTATTATTATTATTATTATTATTATTATTATTATTATTATTATTATTATTATTATTATTATTATTATTATTATTATTATTATTATTATTATTATTATTATTATTATTATTATTATTATTATTATTATTATTATTATTATTTATTATTATTATTATTATTATTATTATTATTATTATTATTATTATTATTATTATTATTATTATTATTTATTATTATTATTATTATTATTATTATTATTATTATTATTATTATTATTATTATTATTATTATTATTATTATTATTATTATTATTATTATTATTATTATTATTATTATTATTATTATTATTATTATTATTATTATTATTATTATTATTATTATTATTATTATTATTATTATTATTATTATTATTATTATTATTATTATTATTATTATTATTATTATTATTATTATTATTATTATTATTATTATTATTATTATTATTATTATTTATTATTATTATTATTATTATTATTATTATTATTATTATTATTATTATTATTATATTATTATTATTATTATTATTATTATTTTTATTATTATTATTATTATTATTATTATTATTATTATTATTATTATTATTATTATTTTTATTATTATTATTATTATTTTTATTATTATTATTATTATTATTTTTATTATTATTATTATTACTGTTTGGACGGGAAGTTGCAAAAGTAGAATTTTTTTATTATTAGTAGTATAGATAGATTACGTTGCAGGGAAGTATATATGTATTGAATTATTACGATTAGTAATTTTAATCTAGGAATTGCATTACAAATAGGAAAGTAGGAAAGAATCATAGACGGAGCCAGAGGGGGGGCAGGGGGGTCAGCTGCCCCCCCTCACCCCACCCCACCCCTACCCTATATTGTATATAATATGTATATATAGTACATTATTCATATAAGTATTATTAAACCGATTATGTAAATAAAAGTTGTGATAGACAAGGTGGTAGCTAGCGTGTATGAGTTTTAGAATGGCCTGGGTTCAAGTCTTTGTATTGACAATGTCATAGTCTTCTTCACTTTTTTGATTAACACAATTAAATTTTGGCATGATATATATAACTTCCATTATAACTTTCTTTATATTAATAATGGAATGTGTAATTTATAATGTGTTTTATATTCGAATTGTTTTATCAAATTAATTATGTTTCATATTTTGTTATAAATATTTTTATAAAGTTTTAATATGTTTTATTTTTCGCTATATCCAACAATATTTATTGTTATACTTTTCAAGTATTTCATTTTTTTTAAACTTTCTCTTTTATTTTAATTTTTTTCCCTCACTAAAAAAAAATTTCTGAATCCACCATTGAATCCATCCTTACTTCTTTGCCCCCCCTCAACATATTTTCTGGCTCCGTCCCTGGAAAAAATATATTGTATTAGAAATTATATTACCATATTTTAATGTATAGTATGAATAGGAATTGTATTACCATATTATAAGTGTTTTGGGCGGGAAGTGAAAATGGAAGATTTTGTGTTTATTAATAGTACTAGTTTTTTTATGCGCTTTGCGCGAATGAGATAATGTCAATGATTATTTTTAAATAAGTATTTCAAAATAGATCAATGCAATATTATATATGAGATATTCATGCATAGGTAAAAAAATGTTGAATTTGTTTATTTAAATTGGTAATTTAAAGTATATAAATGCAAGATAATACATGAGAGATTGATTATAATTGTCACTAAAATAAATGTTTGCAACTTTGTAATAACGCTAGTCTAAATACTTAGTCTAAAAAAGATAGTCTAAATAAATACTACTTTTTGTTTAAATTTATCTAATTCTTCTTAGTTCTCTTTTGGGTAGCATTGTCATTGCCTTCATCTTTAGTACATGTCATTTTTTTTTAATTGGTAGTGTGTCATGTACAATTGAGTTACTCACTACAAGAAAAATCACGAATCACGACGGAAACATCGCGACGGAACGTAATCCGTTGTCGATTCGTGACGGTTTTTGAGACGAAACGTGTTCTGTCGTGATTTTGCGTCGGAAATGGTCACGGAATATATTTCCGTAGTGATTTTTGGCGCAAAGTGAGAAAACGCCCAGGAAATTTTGGCGCCCACATTTTGGTGACGGATTTTGCGACAGAATTAAGTTCTGTCACCACAATAGCGACGGAAAAGGCAACGACCGATGGTTCCGTCGTGGTTTTGCTACAGAATCGGCGACGAGAATAAATTCTGTTGCGATATTCGGTGCAAAGTGAAAAATATTCCCACGTAATCTTTGCGCCAAGGGATTGACGACGGAGGTTGATGATAGAATTTGCGACGGGTATTTTTTCTGTCACTGAAATATTTAATTTTTGAAGTAAAGTTTATTTTTGCTACAAAATGAGATGAAAAAATCAATTTTGTCGCATATATGTTGACACGTTGGAGACAGAAAATGAGACGCCCTACATGTCTGTCGCGCTATGACAATGGAAATTAATTTTGTTGCAATGTTTGGCACAAAGGTAGATTTGACATTTGAGGTTGGCAATGGAACTTGCGACGATCGTTCTTTCCGTCACTAAAATATTTAATTTTTTAAGTAAATTTTTTTTCGCTACAGAATTAGACGATGGAATCAATTTTGTTGCCAATATGTTAACACATTGGCGACAGAAAATGCGACACCCTACAAGTCCATCGCGCTATGGTGTCGGAATCTGCCACAGAAATTAATTTTGTTGCATTATTTGGCGTAATGATATATTTCACGTTTGAGTTTAGCAATGGAACTTGTGACGATCGTTTTTTCCGTCGTGGGAATATTTAATATTTTAAGAAAATTTTAAGTGGGAAATTTTCAAAATTTAATATAAAAATTTAAATTGCATATGAATTCATATGTTATAACTAAATTGCAAAACTTTTTAATTTGTCCCATTTTACTTTTTTTTTTTTTTTTGAAAGCCAACCGAATCAGGTTATATTAGCCATACTAGCCATTTTACTTATTTTACTTTCTTTTTTAATCAGTCCCGAAATGGGGTCTTCTTTCCAAAATTGAACATAACTATCATTTTATATTTTCCAATTTGCACTTTTGACTTGACCATTAATGAGGTAAGTATAATTGTACTTAGAAAATTCTATTTGCACCACCCAATTTGCTATTTACACCACCCCTTTAGATATAATAGCTTTATAGGTGGCACAAATAGAAAAGTGCTATTTGCACCACCATCATTAAATGTGGTCAAAGATTAATATTTATTATAAAAAAAAAAAAAAAAAAGATGACTCCGTCACCTTCTTCGGTGAGAAGGCAGCCCCTCGCCTTCTCACGGAAGAAGGTGACGGAGTTATCTTTTTTTTTTTTTTTTTTTTTTTTTTTAAAAAAAAAAAAATTTATTTAATGTTTTAATTAATTAAAATTTGAATTAAAAAATTATTAATTGCACCTCATAAATAAAGTTTGACCAAGGTGGTGTAAATAGCAAAATGAGCCCCCATTTGGCTATTACACCACCTATGTAACTATTGAAAGTTTTACCTTTTTACAATTTCAAGAATACTTTATACCACTTTTGACCAAAGGGTGGTGCAAATAGCGACACCCTTGTACTTTGTACAAATGACACCTACTTCTGAGGGCCATAATTAGAAAGTTAGAAACACTTGTTTGTTGTATTAAAAATTGTACAGACAACAAATGTGACAAGGAATTATGGACAGAGGGAGTATTTCACAACATTAATAAACTTATTACAATAATTTAACATAAAAAAAATAAGTTAAGTTTTACTGTTTAATCAATATTGAATTATAGATTTAATTTATTGTAATATGAAAAATTGTTATGACATCATTTTATTATCAATTATAACCATTGAGTGAACTGAAATATTTTGATTAAAAAATTGTTAACTGAAATTCTTCGATTCGATCGTGTAAACATAATAATTAAATTTTGTAAGAATATTTAAATACATGAACATTTTGATCATATACAAATGTGAGAAAGAATTAAATAATTCATTTTCTCAATTATTTATAATATATATATATATATATATATATATATATATATATATATATATATATATATATATATATATATATATATATATATATATATATATATATTAGGAGTGAAAATAAGCCAAGTCGTTTGTGAGCTAGTCATGAGCCACTCAGTCAAAGTTCGAGTCGAGTTCATTAAATTTCTAATACAAGTCGAACTCGAGTTTAAATATTTTTTTTTTACTCTTGGCTTGTAGAGCCGCTTGCGAGCTGTATAATAATAATAATAATAATAATAATAATAATAATAATAATAATAATAATAATAATAATAATAATAATAATAATAATAATAATATTATTATTATTATTATTATTATTATTATTATTATTATTATTATTGAGTTTTAAGCCTTTTACAATTAAAATTCAAATTCAAATTCAAACCCTTGAAATCTAAATCTCAACTGCCTCATCCTGACTCCCGCCTCCCTCCCTTCCCTGCGACTTTGTTAGCAACCAACGAAGACTCCAATGATGACTCCTCTCCCCTACGAATTTGCGAGCATCCGAAGAGGACTCCATCCCCTGCAAGCCGACGACGACTCACTTCCAGAATTTTAGGTAGGTGTGTCTTAGAATATGTGATTTATCATATGGAAGGTGAAATATTCATGTTCTTGATTCTTGAAAATATGATATTTTTCTACAGGTCGTGTCATTTTTTTTAAATAGTGGAATTTTGGTTTCTGGTCGTGTCATTTTGGCGGCCTTAGGGCTTAGGCAACCTTTGACACGGCCTTGAACATCGCCGTGTCCAGGCCGTTTCACAACCGTTTCGTGAATCCTCGGATGGTGAAAGCATTGAATCACAATTGGCTCTGGATGATTAGAGTTGGAGGATGATTTAGAAAATTGCTTCACACATCAAGAGTCAAGACCATGATTTAAAAAATTGCTTGCATGTATTTTAGGTATAGCCTGTAGCTTTGTTAATAAGATTATTTGATGAACATACACTCCCTGCCGGGTCCTTGGATCATGCTTGTCATGTATCATCTCCTATGAAAGTGTTCTATGTGATGGATTGCTGTTTATCCATGAATTTTTACACTATTCTATCTCTTATGTTTTTGTTGATACCTTGTAGAGGGGGTAAACCAATAAAAAGCCACCACCTAAGGTTGGGATTTGCAGGTCTTGCATTGCATTATGCAAATGTTATCACTCAGATTGATACACTTGTAAGTATTTAGTTTGTGTTAAGAGTGAATATTTTTTTGAAGATTGAATCTATTACTATTTAACACTTTTAGTTTCCTTTTGTATCATCTCTAACCACTGGCTCTTGTTTACAATTTTATTGTGAAAAATTCCCATTGCTAGATACCTTCTACTCTCTAACGTTTTACAAATTACAATATGAAGTACATACTATAATATAGATTATAGAGTGATGTACTGATGTGCGATGACCTCCTTTATAGTTTCTAATTTGGAACTTATTCAAAGCATGTGCCTAGGGATGGCAAAGTGGTTTGGCATATGCTGTTGCACTGTCCTCACAGGGAAAAAATGATGTTTACTACTTACTAGTGTTGTTCCTTCATTGTTTGGCACTCTGGAAGTTGCTAGATTCTTCTCTATATCCTTTTTTTTTCCTGCCCTGCTGATATCAAAATCAGATTCATGAACTGTTATAGTGTAATTTTTGAATGCATTAGGCAAGGTATTCTCATAAGAAGATTGTAGGTTCAGATATAATATACAGTTCTTTCTATCTATGAAAATCAATTACAATCTGCATGCATAGACTTCTCCAGTAAGATAACCTGCTAGTTCAAATGAACCTGAAATTCGAAGCTCTGTGAAGATATGATTATTTCATCTATTTCTTCTTAATGTCTTTCTTTCTTTTTGAATGCCGTTGTTGCTTTCGTCCATTTCTCTTTTCTTTTAATTATTCATTCCCATCACTTAAACCCAATTTGTTTTCATTCCATTGCAGCCACATTCATTTATCAAAGTCAGCTGCAATTTGAAGGAAAGCGGCCTACCCAACAAAGAGGAGTTAAATACAACAGTTTACGGATTATATGTCATTTCGTAGTATAGTTCATGATGTTAGACAACTTTATATTGATTTTTATGAATTATTATATTATTGTTTAGACATGAATCTGGTTTAAGTATACAACAATCAATTTTTTGAACTATAAAGTAGTATTACTTTTATATTACAAATTATATTGTATTTTAATTTTAATAGTGCATTTCTTTATAAATATAATTGCATATTAAAATTTTAAATACAAATTTTAGAATTTTAACAAAATAATAATAATTTCAAAATATTAAAAATAATAATAATTTAGCAAAATCACGACGAAATGAGATTTTAGAGATGGAATATTCATTGTTATTATGGCAATAGACAATTTTTCGTCATTTTTTATTATGACGGAATATTGTGACGGAATACAAAATTTGCAACGGAAAGGTTGGCGACAGAATCACAACAATAATTATTTTCATCGTTATATTTAACGACAGAAATATGCAACGGAATATTAGTTTCGCGACGAAATATTTTTCCACGCAATGGCGACAGAAGAAAACATTTCCATTGCCAATACCGCGACGGACTCGCGACAGAATGATTTCCGTCACCTACTTTGCGACGAAAAATTCCGTCGCAATTTTCCATTGCCTCCGCTCACGACGGTTTTTTTCCGTCACGAAATGAAATACGACAAGCCTTCACACTACGGAATGGATTCCGTCGTGAAAATGTAAAATTTCGTCGCAAAACGTGATTTGCGACGGAATTTCGCAACGGAATTTTTCCGTCGCGAATCATGATTTTTCTTGTAGTGACTGGTGGTAGCATAGAGGGATTCATCGTGCAATGAGATTATGATGTAGGAAGAGATTTGTCTTGTTGTGTATATGATGAGATCTTAGTTGTACTATGAATTCTTTATCTTACAAACACATATTGATATTTGGTAGTGGTAGTTCTTCCTCTACATGTTTCATGCATTGTGAGATGTGTGTCGTAGGTTATCATGTGAAAGTATTGAACAAAATATTAATAATTATTATATTTGTATAAAATACTTGTAAATAAATATATATAACATATTTTGTGTTATAACATTGATATTTAATTACAAGATAATGTAAAAAAGAAGATAATGGACAATATAGTGAATATAATAAATTAATAAATTTGAAGGTAGTGAATCTTTGAATTGTAGAAAATTGTTAGTGTTTTGGTTAGCTAGTTAAACCCCAACATGTAATTGACATTATTATTATGGCAAACTAGAATAGGCCAAGTCAGAGTCAGTCTAAACTTTGAAGATTGAAGACTTGATTGATCAGGTAATCCATCAGAAGCATCTCTGAAGATTTGAAGCCGTTAGAAGACATTTAGTTGAGGAGCATATGTGCTGGCAGATGCCGTTAAGGCTCGAGGTGAAATTACAAGAAAGTCCTCTACTTCATATACACCTCCAAGGGTATGGACGTAATCTGATTAATAAGCTGCATGATGATTCTGATTACGTGTCCATCACCATCAACCAGAGATATATATACAGAGTTGCTGATTCAAAGAGGGCTAATCAACGAATTCTACAACTACTTGAATCCAAGAAAGCACTCTGTATTCTAAGTCTCTTTCTCTGGTTATTACCTCTTCTCAAGATTGAAAGTTCATGGTGATTTAAGAAGATGAACTTGAGAAGAAACAACTGTGCTTAAAACAGTGGATGCAAGGATCACGCAACTGTGGGAGACAGTGAAGGACTGCGTCAGTGAAGCGGACTACATCAGAGATAGATCTCCATTGAAGGGATTCAATGCACCTCTGAATGCGTGGATCTCCATCTTCAACAATCCACTAAATTCTTGTAGACTGGGTGCTGACCTTGTGTAGATCACTTGGGTGAGATTGTTTCTCTACCGTTGTACATTTGGATTTGTGGTTAGTGGATTAGACGCATCGGTGATCGTCCCCTAGATGTAGATACACACTGTATCGAACTGGGTAAACAAATCTTGAGTTGATTTACTTTCAATTTTTACCTTTTCCGCACTTTATCTTATCTGTTTGAATATCTGATATATTGTCTGTGTTAAGACTGCGCACCAACTGTTTGATAAAAGTAGGTTAATATTGTGGGTTACCGATTCACACAAATTCACAAAAATAAAGATAATATAACTAATGAAATTATATATCTTTTTAAATTTTTTATAATGAATAATTTTTTTTTTTAAATAAAGGCATTATAGACATCTAATTCTAAATTAATGCACATGTATTTTTTTTGCTGTAGCTACTAATTTATTTAATTTAATAAGAGTAATAAAGTGACGTACATACTTTTCATCAACAATAATAAAATCATTGATTTTTTTTTTTAAAATTTCCATTTGTTGTTGAAACAAATTGTTTTGAGAGTTTGTCAATGACAATTGTTACAATTACCGTCAATAGGAGATGATAATAAATAATTTAAAATATATAGTTACAATAGATATTGTTATAATGATATAGTAAAAATTAACTTACAAATTTCTGTAGAAGTTTTCATGCATTGATAAAATTCTGATGTGTAAACTTGTTCAATTGGAGCCAGTGGGATGTCAACATTGTCAATTCTTTGGAAAATGGTCCTATCGTTTTAGAGTCCAGGTGTAATTGTATTTATGATCAACAGCTTTGTAGTTAGGTCGCGCATGTCTGACAATGATGTAAGAATAATTTTGTCCGATAAAAAGATAATCTACAATTTTAATAAGAGCCAACAATGTTAGGCCCTTAACTGGAACAAAAAATATCGGTACTATTGTTTCTTAAAATTAATGGTTAATATTATTTTAATTTTAGTAATTTTTAATGATTTTCCTTATTTACCCTCTATTATATTATTTTCTTCCCTAAAATAACCCTAAATTCTGTTAGTATAAACTTTAATAACGGAATATTCCGTTAACTATTTATTATTCTTAACATACTCATTAATTTATATAAGAAAGGTATTAGGTTCGAACCACATCCCAATTAGAGTTGACATAATTGTTAAACATATATTATGAATATGTTAAAATGTATTAAAAAAATATATAATATAAAATTTAACATAAAATTTGGTCAAATAATTAGCCCGAATAAATACATAGCATTCAAAGTTGAGCATCAAAGATTATAAATCAGAAACTTTACAAATCATTTGATTTTCTTGATTTTTTTTAAAAAAATAAATTTAGGTTAAGTTTTTATTTAATGTTTAATTAATATTCTTTTGATTATTTAGAACAAACTTAATATTTCAATTATGCGTTTCTATTATTCGAATGATTTAGGTCATTATGATATTAATATTTTTTGTACTTTTTAAATGGTACAATTGTACATTACTTTATAAATATTATACAATTATTTTTTTATCGGACAAAATTGTTCTTACATCATTATTATCCATATTACAACTAAAATCTCAGTCATATACGCAGCAATGCAAATTTAAAGCTTCCTACACCATAATCTCATTGCATGATGAATCTCTCTATGCTGCCAACAGTAACCTAATGGCACATGACACACTACCAACAAAAAAATAAAAAAGAAAGGACATGTATTGAAGATGAAAACAATGACAATGCTACCCAAAAGAGAATTACTAATAATTAGAGAAATTTAATCTAAAAATAGTATTTATTTAGACTATCGCTTTAAGAATAAGTATTTAGACTAGAGTTACTACAAACTTGCAAACATTTATTTTAGTGACAATTATAATCAATCCCTCATATATTATCTTCAATTTATATATTTTAAATTACCGATTTAAATAAACAAATTCAACATTTATTTACCTATGCATAAACATCTCCTATATAATATTGCATTGATATACTTTGAAATACTTATTTAAAAATAAGAGTAAATACCCAAAATGGTCCCTCGACTATAGCTAAATTCACAAATTGGTCCTCAACTTTCAATTTCAATCAATTAAGTCCTTAACTTTGTAATTTTGACACGATTTGGTCATCCATCTATTTGACCATTTGTTGACTGTGATTTTTCAGGATATATATGTAATTTCATGGTCCACCGTCGGTTTTTTAAGGTTTCGGTTGCATTTCCAGACCGCACTGTTACATTTGAATCCACTGTCGAAAGCAATCTACCAAATCCGGTCGTCTTTCTTCATCCTCCCTTTGGATTCAATGTAGTTGAGTTCGTACCAGAGCGAAGAAGACGACGTGTTTCCAAACCAGTGCAACATCATCCTGGAGGCCTCCACGTGCTCCGACGAGAGCTGAAGGTTCTTCTGGAGATCGTCGATCACGGTCAACAAATGGTCAAATAGATGGAGGACCAAATCATGTCAAAATTACAAAGTTAAGGACTTAATTGGTTGAAATTTAAAGTCGAGGACCATTTTGTGAATTTAGCTATAGTCGAGGGAACATTTTGGGTATTTACTCTAAAAATAATCATTGGGCATCATCCCATTCGCGCAAAGCACGTAAAAAAACTAGTAGTATAATATTTATAAAGTAATGTACAATTGTATCATTATAAAAAATACATACAAAAAATATTAATACCATAACGACCTAAATCTTTCCAATAATGCAAAATTATAATTGAAATATTAAGTTTTGTTCTAAATAATCAAAATAAGATTAATTAAACAAAAAAAAAAAAAACTTAACCTAAATTTGTATTTTTTAATAAAAAATACATAAAAATCAAATCATTTTTAAAATTCCTGATTTATAATCTTTGAATGCTATGTATTTAGTGGGACTAATTATTTGACCAAAGTTTATGTTAAATTTTATATTATATATATATATTTTAATACATTTTAACATATTCGTAGTATATGTTTAACAATTATGCCAACTCTAATTGGGATGTGGTTCGAACTTAAAACCTTTCTTATAGAAATTAATGAGTAAGTTAAAAATAATAAATAGTTAACGAAATATTCCGTTACTAAAGTTTATACTAATGGAATTTAAATTATTTATGGAAAGAAAATAATATAATAGAGGGTAAATAAAGAAAAACATTAAAAAAATACTAAAATCAAAATAATATGAACCATTCATTTTAGGAAACAAATATTTTTTTTTTTGTTCCAGGGTCTAACATTAGTTTTTATTAGAATTGTAAGAAGATAATATTTTTTTTTTTTTAAAAATCAATCTGTCGATTGTATTAATTGATGAAAGCTATAATAGCGTCAGGAGGGATAGAATCCCAATACATAGAATGTTTCTGAGTAAAAGCTAACGAAGCTAAAGTATGAGCATGTAAATTAATCTGTCTAGGCACATAGCTTAACGAAATAAAATTAAATAAAGTCATCATTGTCTTGCATTGGTCAATTATCAACCCAGCATACGAGTGAATGAGTGTAATTTGGTGATGTATGGTGGATCACAGAACCATACAATCCGTGAGCAGATTGGCCGAATTAATACTCCCTTCAACTAACTAGGACAGTGCCTCTTTAAAAGCCATAGCCTCCGCCATGAGTGGTGAAAAACAAACGGGTGATCTGCCATTCTTAGCTGCCACAAACGAGCCACCGGGCTCTAATAACACAATTCCATACGTAGCCTCCCCGGTTTCCTGCCGATACCCCGCATCTATATAGCATCGCATGTGATTGTTGGACAACACTGGTTCAGAATGTGGCTGTACATCTTCTCGCGTGGAACGGCCGTGTACCGCACCATAGGCTTTCAGCAATGTTGCCGCCCCCTTCACAACAGCCTGCGGCCGTGACATGGCCCCTTCCCACACGGCTGCATTGCGGCTTTTCCAAATATTGTATAGAACTCCCACCAAAAGCTGTGTTTGTTCCTCGGTTAGAATCGTCATAGCCCTAGTTAACCATGTTGCAAACGAATCTGTAATAATATTCGTGATAGGTAATTGTGTTATATTCCAAACTAATGCAGAATATTCACAATAAACTAATGCATGCAACACATCTTCATTATTAAATCTGCACATAGGACATGTCGGGTCAATCTCCACCCTCTTATTAATTAGATTCGTGGTAGTGGGTAAAATATCACATACTGCTCTCCATAAAAAAGTCTTCCATTTTTGTGGTACTTTCAATTTCCACATCTTAACCCATTTATCAAAATCTCCTGGGTTATTCTCATAATCACCAACAATACGCTTGTAAGCATTCTTTACTGAATAAATTCCTTTTGGGTCACCTATCCAGTACCATGAGTCATCATAATCAGGGCTAACAGGAATCATAACTATTATGCTCACATCCTCAGGGATAAATAAATCAGATAAAATATGTGGATCCCATGTTTGTGTTTGTGGGTCAATCAAACCTGCTACTTGTGCCTCTCTCAACTCCTCAGGCATAGTTGTTTGTACCAAGGGACTTGGATTATCCTGTAGCCATGGGTGTCCCCAAATAAGAGTTGTCTCTTCCAATCCTGCGTCTTATCCCAGCTACCACTATTAGATGTGCTGCCATTATACTTCTCCAACAAAAACTATCCCCAATCGCTCTAGGAGCGCTTTGAGACCCACCAGCCCGCATATCCAGACCGTACAGGTACCTTTCCACTGGAATTCCCGCCTCCCTAGCTTGTAGGCAGAAAGTATGCAAGTGACCCATATAACCACAAAAGTAGCAAAACTTATGCAGTCGTTCATACCTGAAATTAACCCATGTTGTAGTCCCATCTCTCTTCATTAACCTCATCCTTCTCCTAAGCGGCCTATCAACCGAAATTGATACCCGAATACGGTGGAAGGTTAACCATGGTGCCCCTTCAAATCTCTCATCATGCTTAACAAAAGAGCCCAAAAATTCCCCGCCTGTTCCAGAATTGCATGAGATGTGTACCCCTTTGGCATGTCATGCAGCTGTACCCACATATCAATCATATCCAGCTCCACATCCACAGGATTCACCCCGTCCAACACCTCCCGACACACAAGTGCATTATTCTCAAAAGCCCAGGGACCCCCATTCAGAACATAGTCCATATCTGTTTTATGGAAAAAAACAAACAAGAACAAACCCCTTTGAATCTCCGTTACCTGTACCCCACGCACCGGCTGCCAAACTGACGCTAATACCTGCCTCATAAAATCCAGTTTAATTAACTTTTGCGTCAAAAAGCGCCCGACCACCCTCCATGTCTCCTCCTCACCTTCCCCGCCTCCCTCAACCCCGTCATCCTCCCCTCCCGGCATAAACACCGCACCCTCCTCCTCCAGCAGTGCCCAATCCGCCCACCTATCCGTCAACTCCGCCACACCCGCCCCACCCCCGGCTGCCGTACTGCCCCCCCTCCTCCCTCCCTCGCTGCCCCCTACTGCCCGTCCCCCTTCCATCCAAACTGCCCACATCATCACACGCCATTCTGCCACCTTCTCCATCCAGCGCACCTCGCCAACATCGCCCACCGCCATTACCCCCTCCCCCTTTCTCCCGCTGCATATTCTCCATAGGTAACACCTCGCTATTCCCGATTACCCTCCCAGCCAAAATTCCTCCACTGGCTCGCCGCATCCCCTGCCCCCCTTCTCCCGTTCGGAGCAAAACAGTCCCGTCCAACAGCCCTCCGCCGGACCGTTCATCCACAGCTCTCGTCTCCTCCTCACGCCCAATCAATTCGTCATCCATAGCAACGTCTCCGGCCATCGTCCGGACAGAAAGAAACCGATCACCGATGAAAACCTAGGAA
>NW_017616747.1:0-107500 GCF_001879475.1 Ipomoea nil | reverse complement strand
CACACACACAATGTTGCAAAACACGTTAGGCGCCCCCTAGGCGCCAAGGGGGCGCCTAGGCGCCGATTTATTTATTTTGTTTTTATTTTTTTAATTAAAAAAATTAAAAATTAAAAAATATCAAAATTTACTAATAAATCATAAGGTTCCCATAGTTATTTCTTAGAAACTATTTACGTAAGTGGTTGTAAAATTGTTCAAAAGATTGTTTAAACTATCTAAATACATAAAAAAAAAACTAAAATTAAGAGCTAAAAAAGCATATTTTGAGAAATTAGTGGGCCAACTGTGTCAAAAGTTATGCCTTCTCGAACTTTTCCAACTTTACAACGCAAAAAAAAAAAAAAAAAAAAAAAAAAAACCGGCGGTTTGGCCGGCTAGGCGGCTGCCTAGACCGCCTAACCGGGCGGCGGCAGGGGCGGCCTAGCGCCTATGCGCCGATTAATTAGCGCCTAAGCGCGATTTTTGCAACACTATATATATATATATATATATATAGGGTCCGGATCAGGTGAGGACCTAATCTTAGGTGAGGACGTGAGGACTAATCTAGATCATTAAATCAGAATGATGTATGATTGACTATGTGCTAAGATGCACAACTCTCTAGCCTATAGTGCACTGAACTATGTGCTATAATGCACAACTCTCTAGCCTATAGTGCACACATTACAACACTAGGTTGCACAATCAGCACACACGAATGCACAATCAGCACACACGAATGCACAATCGTACTACCCAGGCATTTATACATATACACGAAAATTCAAATGTAGACAATATTATACTCAAAAGAACGAGCGAAAAAAATAAAAAATACTGATTAGTTTGCATGGGCGAACACTCAATCAATGATGAAGAAATCGCGGCTCCAAATTGCAACGGTGATGATCCAAGAAAATAGGAAACCAATTTGGCCAAGGATTACACATGCGTTCACACTTAAAAAATAAATAGAAAAAGACACTACTACCCCACTTTAACAAAAAAAAGATCAATCCATGTCATCTCAAGAACTCAAATCTGGGCCATCCAAATAAAAAAACAAACGCACAAGATTAGTCCTCACGTCCTCACCTAAGATAAGGTCCTCACCTGATCCGGATCCTATATATATATATATATATATATATATATATATATATATATATATATATATATATATATATACATATAGGGATGCACTCAGGTGCGAATAAGTGCTCAGGAGGGTAATGCGAACGAATCAGTGCGCGACATGTGTCCAGATCTAATAACTTAAAAAAAAAATGCGGTGGCATTTTCGTAAATAATTGAACATCGAATGTGCAAGTAAAATCATTTACAAGTGCACCTACTTTCACCTATAAGTGCATGTAATTTTGCCTTGTTAGCATTCACTTTCCGCAAACATTCATGCACCTGGGTGTGCTTATAACTATCTGTGCAACTATTTATAACTATAGGTGCAACTACTTATAACTATAGGTGCACCTACTTTCACCTATAAGTGCATGTAATTTTGCCTTGTTAACATTCATTGATCTGAGTTCAGCGGGTAGTAATACCCCTGAAAACCACTCGCAAACATTCATACACCTAGGTGCAACTACTTATAACTATGTGTGCAACTACTTAGAACTATAGGTGCAACTACTTAGAACTATAGGTGCAACTAAGTATTGATGCTCAGTGTAAATTTTTACTTGCACCTATAATACATTTTACATGCACTTGTAATACATTTTACTTGCACTTCGATATTTAATTATTTACGAAAATGCCACTGCGTTTTTAAAAAAATCAGTGTTTCTCATCCATTAGATCTGGACACGTGGACGAACAGAATTCATTCCTATTTCGCGTTTGGGCAAAACATTCGCACCTGAGTGCGATTATATATATATATATATATATATATATATATATATATATATATATATATATATATATATATATATATTAGAATTACTAGAAAGTTAATTGAAATTTTAAGATATTATATAGGACCCTATTTTGATTGGTACGAAGCGTAGATGTATCTCGTTTATTTGGTAAACTATTCTTAAAAAGACTTTGTTATTAGCTAAATTTAAACACCCTTTTTAATTTAGTATTTAAATTACGTGCCGTTTAGTAGCTGTCATCTTTTTCTTGTAATAAAGAGATTGAGTGGGTATATTGATTTTGATTTTACGTTGACAATTTCCTGTCTTTGTATAGTAATATTCTGCAAAATACTTTCCAGTATTCACTCAATCCCTTGGGATTGGTAGTCTTGAGAGAGCAAATTACTTGGAGTGTCCGCAATCAATTTTTATGTTGTGCATGAATGTGTAATACAAATTAAATTATTCAACAATTCTTTTGGATAAACTCTATGCATATTCCAATTTATTAATTTCAATATGAGTTCAGTAATGTTACAATTTTCTCTTAATTTTTATTTCCTTGCATAACTTTATAATATTTAATTGGTTCCTTATATATTTGATTAAAAAGTAGATCTTATTTTATTTAATTGGTTCCTTATATATTTGAATCTAATAGTTTGTGAGTTGCATTGAAATATTTTTTTTTTAAATAAAGTTTAATGTATATAATATAAATATAATAATATCACAAGATTATTCAATATATTTATTTATAATTTATATTATATATTTATTTTTAATTATATTGTTAATTTTACTTTAATCTCCATGCTTTATTCTTTGCTCCCTTGTCCATGGATTTTCATGAACATTGGAAAGAGTACGTTTGAGAGTACAAAGAAAAGAATGAAAAATCTTTCTCCCTATACCGTAACAAATGAAGATAGTAATTTAATTCAAATTTTTATTTGCATTTTTTTTAATATTGTTGAAAATAGGGTTGTAAATGAACCGAACACCAATAAACAGAGCTTGTTCATACGCGTTCGTTTGTTAAGATTTTTAGAGTGTTTATATTCATGTTCGTTTGTTTAGTTTCTAAAAAGCTTGTTCGTGTTTATTTGTTTATTGTATGTTAATGAAGCGACTATGCTTGTTTGGTTGGTCAATTAATTCTGAACAACACTACAAGAAAAATCGCGAATCGTGACAGAATTTTTCCGTCGCGAATCGAGTTTTGTGACGGAATGGCAATCGGGTTTTGTGACAGAATAGCTACGAAATTTATTCCGTCGTCTAACACCTTGTCGTATTTTGATAGACGACGGAATAGTTTCGTCGCTAACTTTGGCGACGGATTACTTCTGTCGCCATTTCTCAACTGAATATTCCGTCGCCATATTATCTTTTCCGTCGCAAAAAAACACGACGAAAATGTTTTCCGTCGTGATTCTGTTGCATTGTTTGCAACAAATATTTCGTCGCAAATCTTATATTCTATCGCGATTCCATTGTTTTTTTAAATAATTTTAAAATAAAATTATGATTTTTAAATAGCAATGAATGTTTTAAAAATATTTATATAAAAAATACTATTATTTCTAAAATAAAATATAGGCACAAGTGTCAAATAGGCCCATCTACTAGTCCGAAGTGCTCAATTCCCCCCATTTACTAAAATATAATCTAATTAGACACACTTACCTCCAAAAATTTGCCGATTAGCTTTTTTTGCAGGTTACCTCCAGGTTGCCCATCCATACTGCTTACATGTATTTTATTTAAATAAAAATGGGTGATGATGTGGAATTTAATTACTTCTTAATCTCTAGAATCCTAGTCGATCATAATCTCCCGTTCGCACATTGCAGTTTGATTTCAAACGCACATCTCTCCCGTTCGCACATTGCAGTTTGATTTCAAACGCACATCTCTCTCGTTCGCATATCTCCAGTTGGCGCATAATCTCTGTTCATTCTCCGTTCATTCTTCATATCGACATCTTCATCAACCTTGTAATGTCATCCTCTTCGGCTTCATGCAGCGTGTGAAATAATTTGGATTATGAGTCTCTGATGTTCTATCGGTGTGGATTGAAAGCTCCAATTTGCACGACCCGAGATAGCAAGAGAAAATTTTATGGATGTCAAAGATGAAAGGTGGGTGTGGGTATGCGATTTTCTTCTTCAAGGTATGAATTGAAAGTTAGTGAAATTTTTGAACTGATTTAAATTTGTTTTCAATTTTACCAGGAGGGTTTTGGGTGTGGTTTTTTTGTTTGGAAAGGAGATGAGAATGCTTCTAGCATGGATGGATATCAGAAATTGGTTACAACAATGAGAAGTGAGTTGATGAACGAAAAACATGTTTTACGGGCATTAATTGAAAGTGAATTGCAGCAGAAGAAATTGAAGGAGAAGAAAGATTATAAGAGAAAGTGTGGCTTGATTTTGGTTGTAATTGTGTTTGTTTTCTTTAAGATTATGTTGTTGGAATAACAATTTGTAGTATTTATGTTTTTTTTTTTTTTTTTTTTTTTTTTTTTTTTTGTAATGCAAGTTCTTATTTTTTTTACTGGTTTTAACATTTTACAATTTCTGACTGGTTTTGCAATTTTGGTTAGAATTGTGTTTAGCATTTTGTTTAGAATTGTGAACATTGTGGTTAGAATTTTGTTTAGAATTGTGGTTTGAATTTGCTATTTAATAAAGTTGCTAATTCATAATGGGCAGCCAATAACAGTACACTGTCAGTATGGTTACAAAATTTAGATTACAAGGCATCTTTGATTACAAAATGGTGAAAGCTGAGTGAAAGCATAATAAAGGGAGTTTGATTGGATTCCACAGTTTGTTACACCATTGACGATACCAACCACCCTCTCAATGTCCAGATTGATTTTATCTGATTGCAAGAAGAAATTAGACAAATTACCAAACTTGCAAAGACACTGTAAGAACTTGGAAAAATATAAGTCAACAAACTCATTACCCTGAGCAGTGTACGAAACAAGGGCAAAACGAAGAGTATCTGCACCACATTCTGATTACCAAAATTATCACAGTACACTGCCAAAATACACTTACAAAAATGCAATTTCAATTTGAAATAGGCAATAAAATGCCAATCAGTAAACTCACAAACTACTTAGCATTTGTTGTGCACATAAGTACATAGTTAAACTGCCAAAACATAGAAACAACATACTAGTAACTAATCAAACTTAAAGCACTACAATTGAAGAACGTCAACACTGTGACATTGCTCAACTTGAACTATTGGCAATGGTACTTGATCTTGTTGTAGGTGTGTTGTTTCTCCCCCTTCTAGGTTTATATATGACTCTTTCAGTTGGTGTTCCACGCTACACAAAAATAAAAGAAATTGTTAATTATTAACTTAGAAATCATTGCAAAGTTAAAGAGCATTATGTACTTACATTGAAGGTTACTTCTCCAGTGTGTGGGTTTGTATATACACCAAGCCCAACTTGAGATCTAGTATTGCTTCCTCTTCCACCACCTCTAGTAGTGCCTCCTCTTGCAGCAGTAGAACCAGCAGCAGTAGAACTTCCAGCCTGGCTAGGTTGAGTTGGACAGTAACGTTTGTTGTGTCCCTTTTGCTTACACAATGCACAAGTCATGACTCTTCCCTTCCTAGACAAACGTGTAGTAGACTGTGAAGACTTTGGTTCTGATTCTTCTAGCTTTCTTCTTTTCTTTGGCCTCCCAGTCATCTTTTTGGGAATATGTGCATGTATCTTTTCACTTTGAGTTTTTGGCCAAAAAAGCTCACCATTTAAGGGTTGAATGACATGTGTATAAGTTTTGGTATACACATCCTTGGAGTACCAAGCATGAACAAAGTTTTCTGGCTGTCTTCCATTGTCAAATATAGCACATATTGCATGTGCACATGGGATACCAGTCAGATCCCAAGCCCTGCAAGAACAACTCTTACTTTCTATGCTCACCTTAAACTGATGTCTTCCCTTCTTTATCTCATACCCATCATCACCATTGAAGTCCACCTCCCAACCTACACTCTCAAGAATATTCTCATTTAATTTCTTCATGATAAATGACCCTAATTGCCCACTCCACTTTTCAACAGAACTCTTCTTGGCAGCGATCCTCTTCATGACTCCAACTCTGATGTCCTCTAACATGGAAACTATTGGTTTTGACCTAGCCTTTAAGAGTGTGTTGTTGAAGGCTTCTGAAAGGTTATTGTCCACTATGTCACACTTCACCTCTTTCCTAAAAAAGGCCTTACACCACAGCTTCATTGGGTATTTGTCTAAGTCTTTTCTTGCATTCACATCAATTTTCTCTAATGCCTTCAGTTCTTCTTCAAGTTGTGCTTCTGTGGTTGCCTTAGCACATTGCCAGAAATGCTTTTTCAAGACCTTGCCTCTATGACTTTTACTCCAATTAGCATGGACATGCCTTGCACAATTCCTGTGCTCAATTCTTGGAAATAATTCTGCAATTATATTACTCAGTCCCTGCATGAAACAAACACAATATAAACCAATGATCTGCCTTAAAACTAAATAAAACAGAGGTATAAAGTGCTGGAATAAAACCGAATTTTCAGAATAAAATAGGATGGAATAAAACAGAATATAAGGTATAAACTATTACCTTTTGTTGATCACTCATCAATGTCCAATGGTTGTTGTCCCACATCCCAAGATCTGCCCTCAACAACTCCAGAAACCACTTCCAAAATGAGTTATTCTCTATCTCAACAATAGCCCAAGCAATAGGATACATTTGGTTGTTTCCATCCCTACCAACAGCAGTTAATATCTCTCCCTTCAACATACCTTTCAAGAAGCACCCATCTAACCCAATCACCTTCCTACAACCTTCTAAAAACCCTCTTTTACAAGCACCAAAACATACATAAATTCTCTGAAATACACATGGAGCATCAGAAACAACCCTAGATGTTTCAATCTTAACAGTGCTACCTGGATTTGAGTTGAGACATTCTTCAGCATAATCTCTTACTCTTTTAAACTGCCCTTCATAGCCTGCATCTAATTTTTTTAGAATTCCTGCTATAGTCCTTCTAGCCATGCTGATTGTAATATTTAGCTTCAAATCTGCCTTTACATCATTCTTCAGTTGAGTAAATCCAATGCAAGGATCCTTCCTGACTTTGTCCTCTAATTTATCAACTAGCCACTTTTGACTCACAACCCTTAGCTTGTATTTTGAATTGCATCTATGGACTAGATTTATGGACTTGACTTGAAAACATTTGTATCTGTCTTCCAACCCAGCACTACAGTAGAAAGGACACCCCTCTCCAATACACTCTGTCCTTACATATTTAGGTTCATTTTTTTTCCAATAAATATCTCTTTTATTGTGCACTGCATAACTTATCATTGCATTTTTAAATTGCACATTATCATCAAACAGCATACCCAACTCAATGATAGGTGGATCAGACTTAGGATTATACCCAACCCAATTCTGGATAATCTAGCCCATGTTCAACATATATCTCACACTTCCTACCTTTCAATGTAATCTGAACTAAGTGCATACTGCTGGCATCATCATTTAAAAGCTTCAATTCCTTAAAGGATTCTTCAGGTAATTTGTAAGTTAGTGATACAATTTTACCATATCTTTGCTCTTTAATATACTTCATCAGATGTGGATAACATACCAAGTCTGAGTCAATTAGTACAGATTCTACTTCTCCTCCTACATACTTAAGCCTAGGGGTTTTTGTAAAGTTACCACCATGGTGAATAAGTAATTCTATAGAATTAGACATCCTGAAATAGAATAAGTAAATACAATAAGCAAACAGACAAAACTAATTTGTCAACACATCTTTTTCACATATTTTTTCAAAATTATTAAATGCACAATTTGTAAATCAAATCAACCAGACAATATACTATAAGGCTTGTGTTTTGTAGGACCCCCACAATAGATTAACTAGACATAGTGTAACACCCCAGATTTTCAGGATATTTAAAACTTATAAAATAAAGGTGAAATCTCGTTGAATCCCAAAACATAGTACAAGAGTATGGGGTGCTATGCCACACCTGAGCTAGAGAACTCAGGTGCACAGGCTAACTGACTAATATCCTCAAATAGTATCAGTACTAAATCATGGCACGCAGGCCGAAAGGGAAAAACTATCTAAGCTACGTCCAAGCTTCTAGCGCGCTCCAGTGAACTACTCGTCTGTGCCTGAAAGCCAAATATATCTGTTCAGCGAGAGATGCTGGTAACCCACTCCAACGCGTTGAAATACAATACATATAGAGATATATATAGATATACGAAAACCATTCTAAAGCATGAAGATATATCCTACGAGACTCTAGCTTTTAAAATCGGGAAGGACTCGACAGATAAGGCTAGACACAAGCAACAGTTATAACAAGCGTATACAATCCACAACAGGCAAGACAGATAAAGCTGAGCACAATTAATAATCATAACCCAACATAAGCAATCCCCAGCATAGATCCCATAGTCACATCCCCCAATATACTCATAAACACAACTCATCCATATCTCATCACATAGCACACTTTGTTGGCGCCACAGGACCAATCGCATGCCCATACATGAGGGTCAGCGCATATAGCTCTGACACGGCCCCGCAGCACCCTGCCCCGTCTCACATTACGGAGGAGTCGATCGCAACCGACTAATGAACCGCATTTCTATATAATATTATATACCTGACCGGTCTCTACTAGCCTGGTTAACAGTTGGGATGGTTCTCAACCCATTCAATTGCCCGTATAGTGGACCTTTGTCCTATATAATATTTATATACCTGACCGGTCTTTACCAGCCTGGTTAACAGCCGGTATGGTTCTCAGCCCATCCGACTGCCCGTATAGTGGAACTTAGTCCAATATAATATTTATATACCTGACCGGTCTCTACCAGCCTGGTTAACAGCCGGTATGGTTCTCAGCCCACCCGACTGCCCGTATAGCCCGATTGATCTCAACCAAATCGGGGTGACATGCACACATAACACATAGCAAGCACATGCAACCCACATTAACACATTGGGAAGGGGGAGAAAACGTATAACAAAACCTATGCGTGATCCTTCACATACTAAGAATGGTCCTAAGGGGTTCATACTCCTTTCACCTAGGTCAGCGGGATACCAATTCAACTAGCATGCAATATATAAGACTCACACAACCTACGAACGGTACCCGAAACATCAAACTAGGCATAGGCACGATAGACGGAGTCCGTTGGGACACCACGGGGGTTGGGGAAACATCAAACAGGGAAGTCGGGGTCCCAAGTGTGGGAATTTCTAGCGGGTAGCCGGTGGGTGGGGGGCAACCCGCCGGCTGCCCGCCGGTAACACTGTTCCGGGCAGCGGGTCGCCGGCGGGCAGCTGCCCCCCCGCCGCCTGCCCGCTGCCGGAACTCCCCCTTTTTGACCGCGGGTAGGTGGTGGGTCCCCTACCCCCCACTGACTCATTAACACCAAAAACGCCCCGGGAACCTTCGTGGAACCCGAGACCATGCTTAGACACTTTCAAACGCAATTGATAACACACGTAGACGATTTAACGGATCAAGAATCAAACGGTACATAACCTATCATGCTTTTCTAGACCTAATAAACACCCAATCATGCGAAATCCCACCCAATACACCAAGAATAATACCATGCGAATTCCACGATATAACCTAGGGTTCTAATTATTTTTAATCCAACAAGAATATGATTCGTCTTCTAATTACAAGATTCGGTAAGAATATCACATAAGCATCAAGAACGCCAACAAGAACATTAACCTAGGGTTCTAATTACTTTTATATCAACAAGAATACGGTTCGTCTTCTAATTACAAGATTCGGTACAAATAACACTTAAGCATCAAGAACGCCATACAATTATCAAGAACACCATATAATCATCAAGAACTCCACATAATCGTTAAGAACACCATAGTTATCAAGAACCTTTTATCATCAAGATCACCCATGGAATTATCTCATCAATCATCAATAATAATATCACAAATCATCAATACACAATAATATGGGGAAATCCTATGGGGGAAATAATAGCTATGAAAATAGGTTTTGTTGAGACATGGGTTACCTCTTAGCCTTAATTAATTCCTTGGCTATGAAGGGTCTTTCTTTAAGCTTTCTTGCTTTCTTGATTTCTTCTAAGGGAATTCTTGGAGCTCTTTGGGGTGGTGAGTCGTTTATTCCGGTGGGGGGTCCTTGGTGCCTCTTAAGTCCCCTATTTATATATTTAGGAGTCCTAATTAGGAACTAATATTATAGGCTTGCTAATTCTATTCCTTTTGGAACTAAGGATTGGGTTTAGGGATAAGGGCCCATGGACTATGGTGGGCCTCCCTAATTAATTGTTGTGATTTAATTCTTTTTCTTAGGTGATTAATTAAATGATTTAATTGGTTTTAGGGGTTGTAACACGAGGTGTTACACTCTCCCCCCCCCTTACAAGGGGGGCTTCGTCCCCGAAGCCCGGTGCGTTAATCCATTCTTTCACCCCTAGGCATCCCGCGCTTTGGCCTCCCGATTAGGAATGTGGCCCCATGTTTTGCCTTAGTTGGGGTAGACTGGATTTCTGGTGGTGTTGTGATAGAAAGGTTTTGGGTCTACCTCGGTCTCCTGCTCCTGAGCTGGACGCCCCGCGAGAGCCCAAGGTGGCCTCGATGGCTGCCACCATCTGATCTAGTGCGCGTGTCGTACGGATCAATGATGAGAACCCTTCCTCCATGATTTGGTTTTGCCGGTTGAGCTGTGCGAGTATGCGTTCATTGATTGAGCCCTCGTTTTGCTCCATTGGGTTTCCTCTTGATCGTGGTTGCACCGATGGGTTGGGTTCGTCTTCCTCCTCCTGGTCCTCATGTCCCTCCAAACCCCCGCAGTCTTGCATGGATCGTTTGAGCTTTTTGTTGGAGATGTCAGTCCAACCGGTCGACCAATTCCCTTCGCTCTTCCTCGGGTTTTTGGCAAATTTCTTCGAGGGTGAGGTAATGTCCCCCTTCGGTGTAGTAGATGTCGTTACGGCGGAGGTTCTGGGCGTTAAAAACCATGCCATTTGTGGTCTTGACCTCGGTGTGGCTTAGGTCTACCCCCTTTTTCTCCATGATCCAACTTAGGATCATCCCGTAGGGTAGGCTAAGCCGGTTGTTTGACTTGCAGAATTCTATGTGCTTTAGCATGAGTGCCGGCAGGTTGAACTTGATTTTATGTTTCAGGAGGTAAGGAAAGGTGCACTCCAAGCTTCCCACATCCTTGCTTTTGTTATTGGTGGGCAAGAGGCTATCGGTTACAATCATAACCAATATCTTTTGCTCCGCCGATAGCCACTTTCGGTTTGGTCGGGTGGCCGAGGTGAACCCGTCCTCCTTACCGAGTAGGTACCCGAGGTAGTCCTTGTACCCCGTGGTTTGGGTATCAATCCACCCCTTCCGGTCATAGTTGGACACACCCGTGGTGGTCAATTTCAAGAGCTTGGCCAAACGGCCTTCGGAAAGCATAATTTCCTTACCACGGACCTTGGTGGTGATTTCTACTTTGTCACCCCGTTTGGTGGCCACAAGGTGTTGGTAGAATTCTTTCACCAAGTCGGGGTATGTATCCCCTTTGATGGCGAGGTAAGTATCTAAGAGCCCTTGATGTTTAAGCATATCAACCAATTCCGGAGAGAATTGGTCGGGTTCAAGTGCTTTACCTCCGATTACGGTGTAATCGGCATTGCTCCACTCCGGGGTGCGGATTCCGAGGGGTTTCTTTGGCATTTCGATGGGCGTCACTTGACTTTTTCCGGTGGGTCTCCGGCGTGATTTTCCGGCGAACCTTTTTCCGGCGATGGTTTTCGCGGCTTTGCGAGGGCGGCGACGGTGGGGCAGAGTCCAGGCGTCGGCTCGGTGAGGTGGGTGAGGGTCTCCGGTGGCGTGGGGCGCTGGTGGCAGCGGGTGGAGCTTGGGCAAGTGACGGGTGGCGTTTTGGCGTTGCGGGCGGTCTCCGGGCGAGGTGACTGGGCGGTGGTGCAGCGGCGCAGGGTTGACGGAAGGGGGTCGGACGGCGGCGGCGTTCGGCTGGCGGTGGCGCGAGTGGCTGGGGGGTTTTCTTCGGTGGGGTGCGGCGAGGAGAGTGAGAGAGAGTAGGGGAGGAAGAAGGAGAAAGGGAAGAAGAAGAAGGGTTTTTGATTTGGGGATTTTGTGGGTTTTAGGGATTTGTAGGAGCTTCAACAAGGGAGTCTTCCCTTGAGATTTTAAGAAACACTTTTAGCCTAGTGGTCAAGACCTTAGTCTTGTAAGTGGTAGGTTAAGAGTTCAATTCTCGTTAGTGACATTAGGCTCTTTGATGATGGGGCCCTTGTTTTTTCCTTATTTCGGCTTTTAGTGGTGAGGTTTGGTTAGTTTGTATAGTTTTAGTTCTATCCCCCCCGCACATAGGACCGAATTTCGAACTAATCTTTTATTTATAATATTTCCAAGTAATTAAGCTAAGTAAGTAGTTCCACTACGAAGGTGATTACAAGGAAATTGCCGACTTATCCTAGACAGAATTTGTTTTCTTGGCTTTCTCCCACGGGGTCTGCGTGGTCCTCGTCTTCTGGGGTTGGGTTTCCTTCCTCGAGATTGTTCTCGTTCCCGAGGTCGGCTTGAGTGCGGCTCATGACGAATATTTTCCCAGGAGCGCCGTAGTTTCCTTGATGAGAGGTGCCCCCATGTTGTCCCATGGTGGTAGTGCGTGGTTTCTGGGGTTGGGCGCAATGGAAGGCCTTGTGTCCTTCTTCTCCGCAGTTGAAGCACCGCAAGGGATTGCCCATGCAATCTTTGCCTCTATGGTTCTTGTTGCACTTTGGACAAGGAAAGCTCCTGGTGTTAGCGTCGTTGTTCCCCAGGGGTGGCCTTTGGTTGGTCAGGTTACTCGGTCTCGTATTGGTGTCGTTTCTTGCTCTCTTTACTGGTGGTGACCCTCCTCCGGGGTTCCTCTTTCGTATCTGCTCTTGGACCCCGCGTTGGAGTAGTTGGATTCGGTAGAGGTTAGCGGCACTGGAGTAGGCCTCGTTGAGGGTCCGAGGCCTGCTTACCACTAGTGCCTTTCGGGCTTCAAAGTTGAGGCCCGATACGAATCTTTCTATTTTGGTCACCTCGGTGGGGACTAGTTCTGGTGCGAAGCGGGCTAGTTCAAGGAATCGTTTGTGGTATTCCATGACGGTAGCTGCCCCTTGTTTTAGATGGAGAAACTCCTCGTACATGGATGCCCTCATGTGTGTTGGATAGAATCGCTCTCGTAGTCGCGTTTTGAGCTGCTCCCAGTTGAACCCCGGTTCTTGTTGGTAAGTGGGACCCTCGTGGATCCACCAGAGATCGGCCTCGTGTCCGAAGTAGAACGAGGCTATCTCCACGCGGCGTTCTTCTGGGCATTCCACTAACCTGAGAATTTTGTCAAGGGTTCGGATCCATTCCTCCAGGATCACGGGATCCTCTTCTCCTGAGAACGTGGGTGGTCGCTGGTTAGAGACTTGTCGGGCGAAGTCTGCGTTTGCGCTCGACGGAAGTGGTGGGGGCCTGTCGTTGCGGAGAGCCACGTCGCTCAGTGCTTGGGCGACTTGTGTTAGTTGTTGTAGCGTTTGGGTTAGGGGGTCGTGCGCGGCGGGTTCTGGAGTCCTTGATTGTCTTTTGTTGGGTGCCATGTTGTTGTCTTCCTGGGTCACTGTTTATAAGAACGTTAAATTGGGGCTTGACGTCCCTTTTTGTGATAACAGGGAAAGTTTTCTCCAGGTAACGGAGATTATGTGTAGGTTTCACAGTCTCACCGCGTGTCCTAAGATTCCTGAATCCTATGTTCCTAAATACTTAGAGTTCGAGCCTGTTGTCCTAAAGTCTGGTCTTAAGAGTCTTGTCCTAGGGTCAACTTAGGCTCTGATACCAACTCTAACACCCCAGATTTTCAGGATATTTAAAACTTATAAAATAAAGGTGGAATCTCGTTGAATCCCAAAATATAGTACAAGAGTATGGGGTGCTATGCCACACCTGAGCTAGAGAACTCAGGTGCACAGGCTAACTGACTAATATCCTCAAATAGTATCAGTACTAAATCATGGCACGCAGGCCGAAAGGGAAAAACTATCTAAGCTACGTCCAAGCTTCTAGCGCGCTCCAGTGAACTACTCGTCTGTGCCTGAAAGCCAAATACATCTGTTCAGCGAGAGATGCTGGTAACCCACTCCAACGCGTTGAAATACAATACATATAGAGATATATATAGATATACGAAAACCATTCTAAAGCATGAAGATATATCCTACGAGACTCTAGCTTTTAAAACCGGGAAGGACTCGACAGATAAGGCTAGACACAAGCAACAGTTATAACAAGCGTATACAATCCACAACAGGCAAGACAGATAAAGCTGAGCACAATTAATAATCATAACCCAACATAAGCAATCCCCAGCATAGATCCCATAGTCACATCCCCCAATATACTCATAAACACAACTCATCCATATCTCATCACATAGCACACTTTGTTGGCGCCACAGGACCAATCGCATGCCCATACATGAGGGTCAGCGCATATAGCTCTGACACGGCCCCGCAGCACCCTGCCCCGTCTCACATTACGGAGGAGTCGATCGCAACCGACTAATGAACCGCAGTTCTATATAATATTATATACCTGACCGGTCTCTACTAGCCTGGTTAACAGTTGGGATGGTTCTCAACCCATTCAATTGCCCGTATAGTGGACCTTTGTCCTATATAATATTTATATACCTGACCGGTCTTTACCAGCCTGGTTAACAGCCGGTATGGTTCTCAGCCCATCCGACTGCCCGTATAGTGGAACTTAGTCCAATATAATATTTATATACCTGACCGGTCTCTACCAGCCTGGTTAACAGCCGGTATGGTTCTCAGCCCACCCGACTGCCCGTATAGCCCGATTGATCTCAACCAAATCGGGGTGACATGCACACATAACACATAGCAAGCACATGCAACCCACATTAACACATTGGGAAGGGGGAGAAAACGTATAACAAAACCTATGCGTGATCCTTCACATACTAAGAATGGTCCTAAGGGGTTCATACTCCTTTCACCTAGGTCAGCGGGATACCAATTCAACTAGCATGCAATATATAAGACTCACACAACCTACGAACGGTACCCGAAACATCAAACTAGGCATAGGCACGATAGACGGAGTCCGTTGGGACACCACGGGGGTCGGGGAAACATCAAACGGGGAATTCGGGGTCCCAAGTGTGGGAATTTCCAGCGGGTAGCCGGTGGGTGGGGGGCCACCCGCCGGCTGCCCGCCAGTAACACTGTTCCGGGCAGCGGGTCGCCGGCGGGCAGCTGCCCGCCCGCTGCCGGAACTCCCCCTTTTTGACCGCGGGTAGGTGGCGGGTCCCCTAACCCCACCTACCCCCCACTGACTCATTAACACCAAAAACGCCCCGGGAACCTTCGTGGAACCCGAGACCATGCTTAGACACTATCAAACGCAATTGATAACACACGTAGACGATTTAACGGATCAAGAATCAAACGGTACATAACCTATCATGCTTTTCTAGACCTAATAAACACCCAATCATGCGAAATCCCACCCAATACACCAAGAATAATACCATGCGAATTCCACGATATAACCTAGGGTTCTAATTATTTTTAATCCAACAAGAATATGATTCGTCTTCTAATTACAAGATTCGGTAAGAATATCACATAAGCATCAAGAACGCCAACAAGAACATTAACCTAGAGTTCTAATTACTTTTATATCAACAAGAATACGGTTCGTCTTCTAATTACAAGATTCGGTACAAATAACACTTAAGCATCAAGAACGCCATACAATTATCAAGAACACCATATAATCATCAAGAACTCCACAGAATCGTTAAGAACACCATAGTTATCAAGAACCTTTTATCATCAAGATCACCCATGGAATTATCTCATCAATCATCAATAATAATATCACAAATCATCAATACACAATAATATGGGGAAATCCTATGGGGGAAATCATAGCTATGAAAATAGGTTTTGTTGAGACATGGGTTACCTCTTAGCCTTAATTAATTCCTTGGCTATGAAGGGTCTTTCTTTAAGCTTTCTTGCTTTCTTGATTTCTTCTAAGGGAATTCTTGGAGCTCTTTGGGGTGGTGAGTCGTTTATTCCGGTGGGGGGTCCTAGGTGCCTCTTAAGTCCCCTATTTATATATTTAGGAGTCCTAATTAGGAATTAATATTATAGGCTTGCTAATTCTATTCCTTTTGGAACTAAGGATTGGGTTTAGGGATAAGGGCCCATGGACTATGGTGGACCTCCCTAATTAATTGTTGTGATTTAATTCTTTTTCTTAGGTGATTAATTAAATGATTTAATTGGTTTTAGGTGTCGTAACACGGGGTGTTACACATAGTATACACAAAAGCAGGACAACAAACACACTTTTCAAGCTTCGGTATAATATGCATATTTATTCTCAACAAAAAAAGGCACCACAACTTCATTGGACAGAACAATATGCAGGACCACAACCACTTTACAGAACACCAACCATTGGACAAGTTATTTGAACTAGAATTCTTTAGAATAATCCACAACTTACCTACTTGCTGTGAATGCACTGAGTCTATTTTGCACTCCTTCCTCACTGTCTTCAATTTCGAATAGGTTAGTCGGCTTTCACTGTCTGTTTCTGCACTTTTGTGGATAATGACTAACAATCAAATTTCAATTTCTGCAATTTCGATTTCTGCACTTTCGCCGAGCTAATCACTGTTGCCTGTTGGTTCTCACTCTCTCTCGCTGTCAGCTCTCACGGTCGGCTCTCAATCTCGCTGTCGGCTCTCACTATCCGTTTCGCATAAACGATTTCGCATAAACGATTAGGAATAGTCGTTATTGAAGATTAGGAATTGTGATTTCTCATGTGTTGTTGAAGGGCACGTCTCGCTGATTACATGATTAGGAATAGTCCTTTTTTTTTAAAATTATTATTAATTATGAATTAGGAATAGTAATTAACACAGGTTAGGACTTATACAATTTAGGGTTTTAAAATTCTTTTTTAGGATGATTTAATTTTGTTATTTAATTGACATGTCATCAAATTTTGTTATTTAATTGCCATGTCATCATTGCCACATAATCAATGACCGGGCCAAGTCAGACTCCACCGGAGGTAACCTACAAAAAAAGCTAATCGGCAAATTTTTGGAGGTAAGTGTGTCTAATTAGATTATATTTTAGTAGATGGGGGGAATTGAGCACTTCGGACTAGTAGATGGGCCTATTTGACACTTGTGCCTAAAATATAACATAATTCTACATTAAGTTCAAGTAATAATACATTTCCAATCCACATTTAATACATAATAATAGTCAATTCAAGTCTAAACAACATAAAAATACATTATCAATCCACATTTAATACATAATAATAGTCAATTCAAGTGTAAACAACATTGTAATAGTCTTAACAAACAACCATTAAAATCAATTGATTTGAGATGGAGGTGATGATGAAGTACCCACACTCCCGCCATCAGTAGCATCAAGTCATTGTTGCATAAGGAGAATAGCCTTCAAACTCTAAATTTCATTTTGTACATTTGCAGAAGTAGCATTGTCGGGTGGTTGTGATGTTGGGGTCACATTGCCAGAAGTGTTATCATTAGTTGGACCATTAACAACAGAACAACCATATGAACCAAGTCCATAAACTCTTATTTTCTTGTCGCGTCCACCAACCGCGTCATAATATAATTGATTATATCATCCACATGCTCCCCATTTTCTGCCAACATCTCCCGTTGCAATGCAACTTGTTCCTAAAATATGTAAGAAATTTAGTACAAAATATATGTAAAGGCATATATATTTAAAAAACTTAAAATAAATTAAACTTACACGAATTTGTTTGGCTTTTTCAGCTATGAATGTTTGCCCATCGTATTGTTTGGTATGTGTATGCTTGAACAATTCATAATACGATGGACAATGACCCAATTTCCCTTCCTACAAATTATATTTAACAAACAAAAGTAATTTTTTAAAGTAAGAAAAAATTCGGTAGAGTTTCCTTTGTAAATAAGACTATCTCCCTATTCAATATATAATACAATTCAATTATAGTCTCCAACATCAATCAATAAACACAATCACAATCAACATAAAACATAAAAAGATGTCACAAGTAAAGAATTCCAACAATCAAAATACCAACAGTCAACAGTGTAACACCCCGTGTTACGACACCTAAGATCAATTAAATCATTTAATCAATTACCCAAAAGAAAGAATTAAATCACAATAATTAATTAGGAAGGCCCACCATAGTCCACGGGCCCTTATCCCTAAACCCAATCCTTAGTCCCAAAAGAAATAGAACTAGCAAGCCCATAATATTAGTTCCTAACTAGGACTCCTAAATATATAAATAGGGGACTTAAGAGGCACCTAGAAACCCCCCCCCCCACAAGAATAACGCCCCACCTCCCCGAAGAGCTCCAAGAATCCCCCTAGAAGAAATCAAGAAAGCAAGAAAGCTTAAAGAAAGACCCTTCATAGCCAAGGAATTAATTAAGGCTAAGAGGTAACCCATGTCTCAACAAAACCTATTTTCATACTTATAATTCCCCCTTAGGGTTTCCCCATATTATTGTGTATTAATGACTTGTGATGATTATGATTGATGATTGATGTGATGATCCCATGGGGGATCTTGATAATCTTGATATTGGGAGATTCTTGATAATTATGATGTTCTTGATGATTATATGGAGTTCTTGATGATTATGTGTTGTTCTTGATAATTGTGTGATGCCCTTGATGCTTATGTGTTATTCTTACCGAATCTTGTAATTAGAAGGCGAATCGTATTCTTGTTGATATAAAAGTGATTAGAACCCTAGGTCGTATCGTATGATATTATTCTTGGGTTATCGGGTGGGATAATCGCATGTTTGGGTGTTGATTATGTTTAGAAAAGCATGATAGGTTATGTGCCGTTCGTTTCTCGTATCTGATCCGTTAATCGTCTACGTGTTGTCGTTGATTGCGTTGTAAAGTGTCTAAGCATGGTTTCGGGTTCCACAATGGTTCCCGGGGCGAATTTGTGTGATAAGAGTCAGTGGGGGGTAGGGGACCCGCCACCTACCCACGGCCGGAATAGTGATCCCGGCAGCGGGCAGCCGGCGGGCGGGCAGTTGCCCGCCGGCGACCCGCTGCCCGGAATAGTGAATCCGGCGGGTGGCCCCCACCCACCGGCTACCCGCTGGAATTTTCCCCATCTTGGGTTCCCGGCTTCCCCGTTTGATGTTTCCCCGTCCCCCGTGGTGTCCCAACGGACTCCGTTTATCGTGCCTATGTCTAGTTTGATATTTCGGGTACCGTTCATAGGTTTATGAGTCTATTATATTGCATGCTAGTTGAATTGGTATCCCGTTGACCTAGGTGGAAGAAGTATGAACCCCTTAGGACTATTCTTAGTATGTGATGGATCACGCATAGGTTTTGTTATACGTTTTCTCCCCCTTCCCAATGTGTTAATGTGGGTTGCATGTACTTGCTATGTGTTATGTGTGCATGTAACCCCGAATTGGTTAAGATCAATCGGGCTATACGGGCAGTCGGGTGGGCTGAGAACCATACCGGCTGTTAACCAGGCTGGTAGAGACCGGTCAGGTATATAAATATTATATAGGACTAAGTTCCACTATACGGGCAGTCGGATGGGCTGAGAACCATACCGGCTGTTAACCAGGCTGGTAGAGACCGGTCAGGTATATAAATATTATATAGGACAAAGGTCCACTATACGGGCAGTTGAATGGGCTGAGAACCATCCCAACTGTTAACCAGGCTGGTAAAGACCGGTCAGGTATATAAATATTATGTAGGACAAAGGTCCATCAGTCGGTTGCGATCGGCTCCTCCGTAATGTGAGACGGGGCAGGGTGCTGCGGGGCCGTGTCAGAGCTATATGCGCTGACCCTCATGTATGGGCATGTGATTGGTCCTGTGGCGCCAACAAAGTGTGCTATGTGATGAGATATGGAGGAGTTGTGTTTATGAGTATATTGGGGGATGTGACTAAGGGATTTATGCTGGGGATTGTTTATGTTGGGTTATGATTATTAATTGTGCTTATCTTTATCTGTCTTGCCTGTTGTGGATCATATACTCTTGTTATAACTGTTGCTTGTGTCTAGCCGTATCTGTCGAGTCATTCCCGGTTTTAAAAGCTAGAGTCTCGTAGGATATATCTTCATGCTTAAAAAGGGTTTTCGTATATCTATATATATCTCTATATGTAATGTATTTCAACACGTTGGAGTGGGTTACCAGCATCTCTCGCTGAACAGATATATTTGGCTTTCAGGCACAGAAGATTAAGTCACTGGAGTGCGCTAGAGCTTGGATCATAGAAATAGTTAGTTTCCCTTTCGGCCTGCGTGCCATGTTTATGCATTCATATCTTTGAGACATTAGTTAGTTAGCCTGTGCACCTGAGTTCTCTAGCTCAGGTGTGGCATAACACCCCGTACACTCGTACTCTGTTTGGGATTTAATGAGATTTCACCCTTAATTTATAAGTTTTAAATATCTTGAAAATCTGGGGTGTTACAAACAGTTTGCAAGAATCTAATAACAACGTCAACCAAATCTTAGCAAGACATCAAGCAATTGTAGGGTTATTATCAATTCAATTATCAATTCAACATCAATTCAATTATCTCTAAATGCTAATATAAATTGTAGGGCTATTATCTTTCCAAGCAATATGCTCTATAGTATATGAAAGTGAAGAAGTTGTTGGCTGAACATAATTATGATTTTCAACCAATACAAAACACATAATACTGCTTATAACTTAAACAATTCAAATGAACTTACAAGTTGAGCTGCAACTTTTACGTGAGGTGTTGACCCTATGGTATGGGTAGATGCTCAGGTTGTACTTCCTCACAATTAAGTAATATATAAGTATGTGTTGCCAAATACTCTGCATAAGTTAGTCTTCTTATCTTACATCTTCTATATAAGCGACCAGGATATTTAAATATGGACAAATTTTCTTCGTCCTCCTCAGGAACCCCTCCATCATCATTTCGAGGTACTTTTCGACTACGTGTATAAAAGTGTGACTCGAAATAATGAGAACAGAATATAGATGCTTCACGCACTAAGTATGCATTGCAAATTGACCATTCGACTTTAGCCTTATTTTTCACATCTTTTTTCAACTCATGGAGCAATCTAAAGTGAAAAAGAATACAACTTATTCAAATATTAGATATGATTGCATCTAACAACATTAATATTTTAAAGAAAAAGTAACTATAGAAGTTACCTTTCAAACCCATACATCCAATGATATTGAACATGCCTAGCAATCCTAGCCTCATATGGCAAATGTATTAGAAGATGCTCAATTGAGTCAAAAAATCCCGGAACAAATATGCTCTCCAATTTACAGAGAATTATTGAGATTTCATCTTCTAATCTTGTCATTTCTTCAACTTTAATGACTCTTGCAGTTAAGATTTTAAAGAAAATGCTTAATTCAGTTAATGCTTCCCAAATCTTGGTTGACAACATCTCTCGAAATGCAATTGGCATTAACCTTTGCATGAAAACATAGCAATCATGACATTTCATTCCAAATAGCCTGTATTTGCTCATATCTAAACACCTTCCCATATTTGACACATAACCATCCGGGAATTTCAGATTTTTCACCCATTCACATAACACTTGTTTTTGCTTATTGTTTAATGAATAACATGCTTTTGGGTATTTACCTGTGCAAGGTTTTTTTCTAACTCTTTTCTGTTACAAAAGAGTTTTAAATCTTCTCTTGCTTTCGCATTGTCTTTTGTTTTATCTTGAATGTTCATTACTATATTGAAAACATTCTCAAAAACATTTTTCTCGATGTGCATGACATCAAGATTATGTCGAATGAGATTTGATTCCCAATAGGGTAAATGTAACACCCCGTGTTACGGCCTCTAATACCGGATTAATTATTTAATTGATTCCGTTAATAATAATTAGCCTGTGCACCTGAGTTCTCTAGCTCAGGTGTGGCATAGCACCCCGTACACTCGTACTCTGTTTGGGATTTAATGAGATTTCACCCTTAATTTATAAGTTTTAAATATCTTGAAAATCTGGGGTATTACAGTTGGTATCAGAGCCTAAAGTTGACCCTAGGATAAGACTCTTAAGATAAGATCTTAGGACATTAAGCTTAAACACTAGGTACTTAGGAACATAGGATTTAGGAATCTTAGGACGCGCGGTGAGATTGTGAAACCTACACATAAACCTCTCCTCACTTTATCCCTCTCTAACTTAAAGAAACCCCCCCCTTCGCTTATTGCATCAAGGTAAGGACGCAAATAACATCGACCTATGAACTCCAGGATGGCACCGGGAAGAAGACAGGTAGGAACACCGAAACTGCCCACCGAGGAATTCCTGACTCAGAATCTACAACGCCTGGCCCAAATTGCCCAGGCACTAAGTGCTACCGCTCCCCAGCCTTTACCAAACGAGAACTTGGAGATCCACCAACAAATCTCGACGCACCAACCACCCACCCTCTCAGGAAACGAAGATCCCACGACCCTCGAGGAGTGGATCGGGACTTTCGACAAGATATTCAGGGCAACTAAATGCCCCGAAGACCACCAAGTAAAAATGGCCTCCTTCTACTTCAGACAGGAGACCGACACCTGGTGGGCTCACGAAGGACCCACCTGCGAACAAGACCCCGGATTCAACTGGAAAACCCTAAAAGCGCGGCTACGAGAACAATTCTATCCCAACCACCTAAGAGCCACCATATATGAAGAATTCCTCCACCTAAGACAAGGCGCAACCTCGATCACGGAATACTACCAACAATTCCGCCAACTGGCTCGCCTCATCCCCGAGCTAGTACCCACCGAGAGGATCAGGATCGAAAGGTTTATAACAGGCCTTGACCCCGAATATCAAAAAGCCCTGGCCACACAAGAGCCAGGAACCCTCAGGGAAGCCTATGCCAAGGCATCCCAACTACAACAAGTGCCAAACCAACCCCGGGAAACACGCCTGGGAAACAAAAGGAAATCAGAAGGAAACCACATGAACCCCACCCGCGACCTTAAAAGCCCCAGGGCCACCTCGCCCCGCCAAGTCACAACACCAACCGCTCAAGGAAGAATCCTTACTCTAAGCAAAGCCAAAATTGGGGATAGCAACATAGTCTCCGGAACCTTCCTAGTACACGCCACCCCCGCCACAGTGTTATTTGACTTGGGGGCTACCAACTCGTTTATAGCAACCGAGTTTGCCACTCGGCTCGGCCTCAACACCAGCACCAAGGTCCGACTCCAGGTCAAAGTGGCCTCCGGCGAAATCCTAGAATGCGACCGCATGTACGAAAATATAATGATCACCATACAAGGGGCGGAATTTCCCAGCAACTTAATCCGATTCAAACTGGATGGGGTACAAGTGATTTTGGGCATGGATTGGCTAGGGAAATACCAAGCACAAATCCTATGCGGAGAACAAAAAGTGGTCCTACGGGGACCAAACGGTAAGAGGGTATCTTACCATGGAACCCACCGGGAAGCCGGGATCAAAGTGGTGAACATGATGAAAATGAAGAAATACCTAAACAAGGGAAGCGAGGCCTTCCTATGTTCGGTCGAGGACCTCAGCACCAAAACCCCCGAACTACAAACCATCCCAGTGGTAAACGAATTCACTGACGTCTTCCCGGACGAAATCCCCGGGGCACCCCCAGTCAGAGAAGTCGAGTTCACCATAGATCTCGTACCGGGCGCTGCCCCAATTTCTAAACCTCCCTACCGATTAGCACCAAAAGAAATGAAGGAACTAAAGACGCAACTGCAAGAATTGCTAGACAAGGACTACATCCGTCCTAACACCTCCCCATGGGGAGCGCCAGTGTTGTTTGTTAAAAAGAAGGATGGGAGCATGCGCCTATGCATCGACTACAGGGAACTTAACCAAGTCACGATAAAGAATAGGTACCCCCATCCCCGAATCGACGACTTGTTCGACCAACTTAAAGGGGCAGGGGTATTCTCAAAGATTGATCTAAGATCCGGGTATCACCAAATACAGGTGGCCAAACCGGACATTCAGAAAACAGCCTTCCGGACACGTTACGGTCACTATGAATTCACCGTAATGCCCTTCGGACTCACCAACGCGCTTGCCATATTCATGGACCTCATGAACCGAGTATTCCGACCCCACTTGGATGACTTCGTCATTGTATTCATTGATGACATCCTAGTCTACTCCCGAAACAAGGAAGAACATGAAAGACACCTCCGCATAACCCTGCAAACTCTAAGGGAGCACCAACTATACGCCAAGTTCTCTAAATGCGAATTTTGGAAAGACAGCGTGGCCTTCCTGGGTCACGTGATAACCAAGGAAGGGATTAAGGTGGACCCCGCCAAGATCCGTGCCGTTAAAGAATGGACCACACCAAGCTCACTCACCGAAGTCCGAAGCTTCCTAGGCTTGGCGGGCTACTACAGGAGATTTGTACCCGACTTCACCAGGATAGCCCAACCCCTCAACAAGCTCATGAAAAAGGAAACCCCCTTCCAATGGGACAACGACTGCGTCTCGGCCTTTCAAGAATTGAAGGATAAGTTAACCACGGCACCCGTACTCGCCATCCCCTCCGGGGAAGAAGGATTCGAGGTCTTCAGTGACGCATCCAAGAAGGGGTTGGGGTGCGTGCTAATGCAAAAAGGCCGAGTAATAGCCTACGCATCCAGGCAGCTCAAAACCCACGAGGAAAACTACCCCACCCACGACCTCGAGCTAGCCGCCATCGTGTTCGCACTGAAAATTTGGAGGCATTACTTATACGGGGTGCAATGCAAGATTTATACGGACCATAAGAGCCTAAAGTACATCTTCACCCAAAAAGACCTAAACATGAGACAACGGAGGTGGTTAGAACTCATAAAGGATTACGACCTGGACATCCAATACCATGAGGGAAAGGCTAACGTGGTGGCGGATGCACTAAGCAGGAAGACTAACCACTCCCTCAACACCACCTGGATCCTACCGGACCAACTGTACAGGGACTTCCAAAGACTGAATTTGGAAATAATAAAACAAGGTCAAAACCACCCCGACATCCACTTATTCAACGCACAAGTCGTGCCTACACTCTTCGAGGAAATCAAAATAGGGCAACAGCAGGATCCGGAACTAGATAAAATCCGCCTCGACCTAACCCAGGGGAAGGAAGGACCCTTGAAAATACACGAAGATGGCAGTCTCCGTTACCAAGATAGGTGGTGCGTGCCCTCAACGCACCCCCACTTGAAGCAACAAATCTTGGAGGAAGGACACAACTCCCCATACTCGGTTCACCCAGGGGGTGACAAACTATACCAAGATGTAAAAAGGTCATTTTGGTGGCCCAACATGAAAAAGGAAATCGCGGATTTCGTGGCCAGGTGCCTAAATTGCCAAAGGGTGAAGGCCGAACGATGCAAGCCCAAGGGACTCGTACAACCCCTTGAGATACCACAAGGAAAGTGGGATTCCATATCCATGGATTTCGTCGGAGGACTACCCCCAACGAAGACCGGCAAGGATAAGATTTGGGTCATAGTGGACCGACTAACCAAAACAGCGCGATTCATCGCCATGAAGGAAACGTGGACAATGACACAACTGGCCCAAGCCTACTTGAGCCGGGTAGTGAAGTATCACGGAGTCCCCCGAAACATCGTATCCGATAGAGACTCCAGGTTCCTCTCACAATTCTGGAAATCACTGCAATTAGCCTTGGGGACGCAACTAAAACTAAGCACTGCTTTCCACCCCACTACGGACGGCCAAACCGAGAGGACCATTCAGACCCTCAAAGACATGCTAAGAGCCTGCGTGTTGGACTTTCAAGGGACATGGGAGGAACACCTAGACCTTATTGAATTCTCATACAACAACAGTTACCACGCGCGCATTCGTATGGCACCCTACGAAGCTCTATACGGACAAAAGTGCAGAACCCCCTTATGTTGGGAAGACATGGTCGACCCAATAACACTAGGTCCCCAACACCTACAGGACACAATCACCAAGGTTAAGCACATCCGGGAGAGGATGAAGGCTGCCCAAGACCGCCAAAAGTCCTACGCCGACCTAAAGAGGAAAGAAGCCGAATTCAATACCGGGGACAAGGTCTGGTTGAGAATCTCGCCCACACGAGGGGTGATGAGATTCGGAAGGAAAGGAAAGCTCAGCCCTCGATTTATCGGCCCCTATGAAATCATAGAAAAAGTTGGGAACCTAGCCTATCGCCTCGCCCTACCCGTCGAACTAGAACGAGTACACAACGTATTCCACATATCCCAGCTAAAGAAATACGTACACGACCCGAGCCACGTGCTTCAACCCGAGGTCGTGAACCTCGACGAGTCACTAGTATACGAAGAAAGACCCGTGAGGATCCTGGACACCAAGACAAGGAACACCCGTCGCCGAGCCATAGAAATGGTGAAAGTCCTCTGGACCAACCATGGGACCGAGGAAGCAACGTGGGAGCTCAAAGACACAATGAGGGAACGCTACCCCGAACTTTTCACACCAGGTAACTAAGAGAAAGTCACTCGGCAGTGACCAAGCTTCGGGGACGAAGCTTCCCGATAAGGGGGGGAGAGTGTAACACCCCGTGTTACGACACCTAAGATCAATTAAATCATTTAATCAATTACCCAAAAGAAAGAATTAAATCACAATAATTAATTAGGAAGGCCCACCATAGTCCACGGGCCCTTATCCCTAAACCCAATCCTTAGTCCCAAAAGAAATAGAACTAGCAAGCCCATAATATTAGTTCCTAACTAGGACTCCTAAATATATAAATAGGGGACTTAAGAGGCACCTAGAAACCCCCCCCCCCACAAGAATAACGCCCCACCTCCCCGAAGAGCTCCAAGAATCCCCCTAGAAGAAATCAAGAAAGCAAGAAAGCTTAAAGAAAGACCCTTCATAGCCAAGGAATTAATTAAGGCTAAGAGGTAACCCATGTCTCAACAAAACCTATTTTCATACTTATAATTCCCCCTTAGGGTTTCCCCATATTATTGTGTATTAATGACTTGTGATGATTATGATTGATGATTGATGTGATGATCCCATGGGGGATCTTGATAATCTTGATATTGGGAGATTCTTGATAATTATGATGTTCTTGATGATTATATGGAGTTCTTGATGATTATGTGTTGTTCTTGATAATTGTGTGATGCCCTTGATGCTTATGTGTTATTCTTACCGAATCTTGCAATTAGAAGGCGAATCATATTCTTGTTGATATAAAAGTGATTAGAACCCTAGGTCGTATCGTATGATATTATTCTTGGGTTATCGGGTGGGATAATCGCATGTTTGGGTGTTGATTATGTTTAGAAAAGCATGATAGGTTATGTGCCGTTCGTTTCTCGTATCTGATCCGTTAATCGTCTACGTGTTGTCGTTGATTGCGTTGTAAAGTGTCTAAGCATGGTTTCGGGTTCCACAATGGTTCCCGGGGCGAATTTGTGTGATAAGATTCAGTGGGGGTTAGGGGACCCGCCACCTACCCACGGCCGGAATAGTGATCCCGGCAGCGGGCAGCCGGCGGGCGGGCAGCTGCCCGCCGGCGACCCGCTGCCCGGAATAGTGAATCCGGCGGGCAGCCGGCGGGTGGCCCCCACCCACCGGCTACCCGCTGGAATTTTCCCCATCTTGGGTTCCCGGCTTCCCCGTTTGATGTTTCCCCGTCCCCCGTGGTGTCCCAACGGACTCCGTTTATCGTGCCTATGTCTAGTTTGATATTTCGGGTACCGTTCGTAGGTTTATGAGTCTATTATATTGCATGCTAGTTGAATTGGTATCCCGTTGACCTAGGTGGAAGAAGTATGAACCCCTTAGGACTATTCTTAGTATGTGATGGATCACGCATAGGTTTTGTTATACGTTTTCTCCCCCTTCCCAATGTGTTAATGTGGGTTGCATGTACTTGCTATGTGTTATGTGTGCATGTAACCCCGAGTTGGTTAAGATCAATCGGGCTATACGGGCAGTCGGGTGGGCTGAGAACCATACCGGCTGTTAACCAGGCTGGTAGAGACCGGTCAGGTATATAAATATTATATAGGACTAAGTTCCACTATACGGGCAGTCGGATGGGCTGAGAACCATACCGGCTGTTAACCAGGCTGGTAGAGACCGGTCAGGTATATAAATATTATATAGGACAAAGGTCCACTATACGGGCAGTTGAATGGGCTGAGAACCATCCCAACTGTTAACCAGGCTGGTAAAGACCGGTCAGGTATATAAATATTATGTAGGACAAAGGTCCATCAGTCGGTTGCGATCGGCTCCTCCGTAATGTGAGACGGGGCAGGGTGCTGCGGGGCCGTGTCAGAGCTATATGCGCTGACCCTCATGTATGGGCATGCGATTGGTCCTGTGGCGCCAACAAAGTGTGCTATGTGATGAGATATGGAGGAGTTGTGTTTATGAGTATATTGGGGGATGTGACTAAGGGATTTATGCTGGGGATTGTTTATGTTGGGTTATGATTATTAATTGTGCTTATCTTTATCTGTCTTGCCTGTTGTGGATCATATACACTTGTTATAACTGTTGCTTGTGTCTAGCCGTATCTGTCGAGTCATTCCCGATTTTAAAAGCTAGAGTCTCGTAGGATATATCTTCATGCTTAAAAGGGTTTTCGTATATCTATATATATCTCTATATGTAATGTATTTCAACACGTTGGAGTGGGTTACCAGCATCTCTCGCTGAACAGATATATTTGGCTTTCAGGCACAGAAGATTAAGTCACTGGAGTGCGCTAGAGCTTGGATCATAGAAATAGTTAGTTTCCCTTTCGGCCTGCGTGCCATGTTTATGCATTCATATCTTTGAGACATTAGTTAGTTAGCCTGTGCACCTGAGTTCTCTAGCTCAGGTGTGGCATAGCACCCCGTACACTCGTACTCTGTTTGGGATTTAATGAGATTTCACCCTTAATTTATAAGTTTTAAATATCTTGAAAATCTGGGGTGTTACAAACAGTTTGCAAGAATCTAATAACAACGTCAACCAAATCTTAGCAAGACATCAAGCAATTGTAGGGCTATTATCAATTCAATTATCAATTCAACATCAATTCAATTATCTCTAAATGCTAATATAAATTGTAGGGCTATTATCTTTCCAAGCAATATGCTCTATAGTATATGAAAGTGAAGAAGTTGTTGGCTGAACATAATTATGATTTTCAACCAATACAAAACACATAATACTGCTTATAACTTAAACAATTCAAATGAACTTACAAGTTGAGCTGCAACTTTTACGTGAGGTGTTGACCCTGTGGTATGGGTAGATGCTCAGGTTGTACTTCCTCACAATTAAGTAATATATAAGTATGTGTTGCCAAATACTCTGCATAAGTTAGTCTTCTTGTCTTACATCTTCTATATAAGCGACCAGGATATTTAAATATGGACAAATTTTCTTCGTCCTCCTCAGGAACCCCTCCATCATCATTTCGAGGTACTTTTCGACTACGTGTATAAAAGTGTGACTCGAAATAATGAGAACAGAATATAGATGCTTCACGCACTAAGTATGCATTGCAAATTGACCATTCGACTTTAGCCTTATTTTTCACATCTTTTTTCAACTCATGGAGCAATCTAAAGTGAAAAAGAATACAACTTATTCAAATATTAGATATGATTGCATCTAACAACATTAATATTTTAAAGAAAAAGTAACTATAGAAGTTACCTTTCAAACCCATACATCCAATGATATTGAACATGCCTAGCAATCCTAGCCTCATATGGCAAATGTATTAGAAGATGCTCCATTGAGTCAAAAAATCCCGGAACAAATATGCTCTCCAATTTACAGAGAATTATTGAGATTTCATCTTCTAATCTTGTCATTTCTTCAACTTTAATGACTCTTGCAGTTAAGCTTTTAAAGAAAATGCTTAATTCAGTTAATGCTTCCCAAATCTTGGTTGACAACATCTCTCGAAATGCAATTGGCATTAACCTTTGCATGAAAACATAGCAATCATGACATTTCATTCCAAATAGTCTGTATTTGCTCATATCTAAACGCCTTCCCATATTTGACACATAACCATCCGGGAATTTCAGATTTTTCACCCATTCACATAACACTTGTTTTTGCTTATTGTTTAATGAATAACATGCTTTTGGGTATTTACCTGTGCAAGGTTTTTTTCTAACTCTTTTCTGTTACAAAAGAGTTTTAAATCTTCTCTTGCTTTCGCATTGTCTTTTGTTTTATCTTGAATGTTCATTACTATATTGAAAACATTCTCAAAAACATTTTTCTCGATGTGCATGACATCAAGATTATGTCGAATGAGATTTGATTCCCAATAGGGTAAATGTAACACCCCGTGTTACGGCCTCTAATACCGGATTAATTATTTAATTGATTCCGTTAATAATAATTAGAAAGGATTTAATTTGGTTAAGATTCCCTTTAATTAATTGATGTGGCCCACCATGAATCATGGACCCTTATCCTTAAACCAAATCCTTAATCCTATCAGAAATAGGATAAGTGAACCCTTACTATTCAGACCCTAGTTGGGACTCCTAAATCTATATATAGGGACTTAGGAAGCATTTAGAAACCCTACCACAGTTAATTCTACCACACGAGATATTCCCAGAAAGAAACCTACAAAGGAATCCCCCTGCCAACAAACGTAGGAGAACCCACGGGAAGAATATCTTAGAGAAAGAACCTTAGTAGCCAAGGATATTGATTAAGGCTAAGAGGTAACCCATGTCTCAACAAAACCTATTTTCCTTGCTATATCTTATTCATTGGCTCCTTTGATATATGATTCCGTGTGCTTGAGTCTTGACAGAGCTTTGCCTAGGGTTTATATTGTGTTTATGTGATAATCTTGGTGTTTATGTGATGATCTTGATATTATGTGATAATCTTGATGTTCTTGATACTATGATTAATTATATGAACGATCTTGTATTTTGATTATGTCTAGAGCCCTAGGGTTATAACGTGGATTTCGTATTATGATATTCTTGGTATATTTGGGTGGGATTTTGCATGATCGGGTGTTAAGTCTAGCCTAGGACTTGTGTTTAGGACTTTACATATAGATTTCTTGATGTTCTTGTGATTCCAGATGTCCCTGGATCGTTATGTGATTTATGTTGAGTCTTGGCATGTTTAGGAATCGTGTTAGGGTGTATTTGGTGTGATTCTTGGTTTAATTCCGTGAATTGAATACGTGGTGTTGTCATTATGTGCTTGAATGTGTCTGGACATGGTTCCGGGTTCCACGAAAGATCCCGGGACCAAAATATTACCTAGGAGTCAGTGGGGGGTAGGTGAGGGCAGGGGTGCCCGCCACCTACCCGCTGCCCTTGCCCGATCTCCAGCGGGCAGGCAACTGCTCGTCGGGCACCCGCTGGACTGTGGACCGCTTCCGGCGGGTGGTCCTCCACCCGCCGCCCACCCGCTGGAAATTGATGGTAGTCGTGGTGTTTTTCCCCGTGTCCCGTTGTACCCCGTTTGTCGTGTATGAGTCTCGTTTGGTGTTTTAGGCATCGTTCTAGGATCTTATGTGTGATACGTGTCATTGTTGTTGTGTCTTGTTTGATATGTGATTACGTGTTGATTGATTGATGATGATGAGTATCATGGTCATTGCACAATGGCCAGTGTAACTGATGATGATGATGATGATGATAATGATATTGATGAGATTGTGATTGGTGGAAAGTAAACTGTTGGCGGTTGGCACCACTTGTGCCCGGTCATTGTACTAAAGGTACAGACCATAGCGGTGACTGTGCTATAGGCACACACCCACCTTCAACTAGCTTGCCGTTGAGTATTGGGTCAGGTTATAAGTGATGCGGTGTCATGTTAGAGCCATATGCGCTAGCCCCTTGATATTGGCACTAGAGGTGCGGATCATTGAATGGCACTGCGGCACCATCTTGATATGTTGGTGGTTGAAAGGTGGGTTCGTCGGTGGGGGCATGTAGTTGCCCGGAGGCATAAGGGGTGGGGATATAAGGGTGACCTGGAGGTATAGGTTGGAACTGATATAAGGACGGAGGGGAGTTATACGGTTGGAACTTGGTATAAGGTTGGAAGATGTTTTGTGTGCTTTGTTGACTACTTGCTAATTGATTGTATTGAATGCCTTAGTTATTTACATGCTTGTCTGCATGTTATGTCCTGCATTGCATGGTTAGGATGTCTATTAGTTCTTATGTTTATCCTGTGATATTGAGTCTGTTATATGCCTTGAGTCATGATCCTAGATTTAAACTAGAGTCTCGTAAGTATATATATATTCCAGTTTCAAAATGAGTTTCTTATATCTACCTATATTGTACTTAACGCGTTGGAGTGGGTTACCAGCATTATTCACTGACGGTTGTTATACCGAATGTTTTTCAGGTGACAAGCTTTAGCTTCGGAGCGCGCTAGTCAGAGCCTTGGACTTAGCTTAGCTAGTTTTAGCTCAGTAGTGGCCTGTGTGCCTTGGGATTGTATTGAATATTGATTTGATGATTCCTTATGCTTAGTTAGTTTAGCCTGTGCACCTAGGTTACGTTCTCAAACCTAGGTGTGGCATAACACCCGACTCTTATGGATAGCTTCATGCTCTATTTGGGATTTAATCAATGAATTCGCCTTTATTTTATAAGTTTTAAATACCTTGAAATTTAGGGGTGTTACAGTAAATCCCAAAAATAGTTCATTTTCTCCATCCACAACTACGGCTGCATGATTTGTTCACCTCTTCTGAATTAGCATCTGTAACTTTTAATAGTCCAAATTCTTCTATTTCCCTTAAAATTTCTATGCCATTCTTAATCGGGGGAGGATGACCCATTTCCACACGATTTTTTGTGAATCTTCGTTTGTTCAAGCGAAATGGATGATTAAGTGGAAGGAATATCCTATGATTGTCAAACCATGATATATTTCCACCATTAGGAAGCCGAAATGCTTGTGAATGTTCCCTTCAATACGGGTATGCTAGTTTTCCTGTTGTTCCCCAACCTGATAACATAGCATACGCTAGGAAATCACTAATTTTCCACATCAAAGCAGCTCTCATTTGAAAATTTTGTTGCAAAGACGCATCATAAGTTAGCACACCCTCTGCCCATAATTGTTTCAATTCAGCAATAACAGGTTGTAGGAAATCATCCAGTTTATTCTTGGGGTTGTTGGGTCCAGACACTATTGCAGTCAGAAACATATAAGGCTCTTTCATACGCATGGATGGAGGCAAGTTATATGGTGTAATGATGATAAGCCAACCAAACAAACAACTATATATATGTTAACAAAACAAACACCTATATATGTTCATGATCATAATTTGTTTATGAACAATAAATATATAGTCTATAATTATATATAAATATAATTAATATGCTTTATAAATTATATTATTAATTTATAAATTATATTATAAATGAGCCTATTCCTGAACATTTTCAAACAAGCATGTTCGTGAACATTATTAAACAAATACTAAACAAGCATGTTCATGAGCATTATATTACTAAATAAACAAAAAAAAAAAAAGAGTGTTGAATTAACAAGAACAAAATAAATAACAATGACAAAAAATAAAGAATTTACGTGGTTCGGCAATGTACCTACGTCCACATGAGTACAACTATTCTTTTTATTAATTGTGAGGGTGATACAACACCTAGAGATACAATCAATGTATTTATAAGCATCTACCCATGTACCATGGGCCTGATTACTCCATTACTATTCCTTATATGAGACAAACTCAACAAATCTCCACATATGCGCTTTAGGAGAAAAGACACATCTCACATATACCTATGAGTCGGGACAACCATGCTCATCTAGCATCTAGAAACACCCAACAAGTCCAAACAATGTTTGAATTTGTCACTTGTCAGTGGTAACTGCATTTGTCAACATGTGTGTTGCATTCTTACTTGTATGAATTTTTTGAAACAAAATCTCACCAGAAGAAACCAACTCTCTAACTTTATGAAACCTTAAATCAATATGCTTGGTTCTAGAATGATATACTTGATTTTTAGCTTAAAAATGGCATTTTGACTATCACAATGTCACTGAACTCCACCTTGCTCAATGCACAATTCTTTAGTCAAACCAGAAAGCCACAAAGTCTCGCCTTAGTCACAGCCATACATTCTGCTTCTGTTGTAGACAAAGCAATAATAGACTGAACTTATTGACCTCCAACAAACACGACCACCACCAAGAGTAAAGGCATACCCCATTGCAGATCGCATGTTATTCGTATCATCCGCATAATAAGAATTCACATATCCCATGAGTATAAGTTCATTTTGTTAACTCCCAAATACAATACCATGCCCATAGTGCCCCTTAAGTACTAGAGGATCCGCTTAACTGCCTCCCAATGTTGCTTCCCAGGTTTAGATATGTACTTTCTAACTTGGCTAACATCATAATCCAAATCAGGTCGAGTACAAACCATTGCATACATTAAGCAATCAACTACACTGGCATAAAAAAACATTTGCCATATTTTCAATCTCACCAATTATTTAGGGACCCTAACTAGATGAGAGTTTAAAATGATTAGTCAAAGTGGTGCTAACTGGATTAGACTTATTCATCCCAAACCTATTAATGACTTTCTCAATATAAACCTGTTGAGTTAGCTTGCACCTCTATCTCGGCGAATTTCCATGCCAACAATTTTTTTTGCAATTCCTAACTCTTTCATATCAAATTCATAACTCAACAACGCTTTCAATGCAGTAATATCGTTCATAATCTTAGCAACAATCAACATATCATCCACATACAATAACAAAAAAATAAAAGAATAGAAAACAATTGACACGAGTTCTATTTTCTATAAACAAATTTAATTATAATAATAATTACTATAATAATAATAATAATAATAATAATAATAGTAATAATATAAAAACAAAATTATCATTATGGTTGTTGACTTGTTATTGTTGTTATATTTATTACTATTATTAAAATATTAGAAAATATTTTGGAATGAGTAAATTAATAATAGAGTTAATTTACTAGGACTATGTGGTCTAATGGTACTCGGGTTGGACTTTCATTTGGAAAATTGTGAGTTCGAGCCTCAGTGGAGGTGTTATTAGCTCTTTGTGTTTTAGTAGGTTGAGAAAGTATATGAACAGATACTACATTGTAATAGAGCTAGTATATCGTTTTTGCCATTTAACATCCTAGACTATTATTTTTTGGACACTTTTAGTCATTCTTATGACTTTTCTTATTTTTAGTAAGGGAATTTTTGTCTTTATATATATATATATATATATATATATATATATATATATATATATATATATATATATATATATATATATATATATATATATATATATATATATATATATATTGTTTCAACCGGTTTAATTGGTTTAGAATTGTATCTTATCGGAAGGGTATCCTATCATTGTATAAGGAATAAATCAAAATGTACAAGTTATCAATTACCATTGATAGATATCCTTGATCAATGTATAAGGAGTAGCCATGCCCGACTATAGAAGGGCACTTAGCAAATTCAAAAGAAAGGGCCTCTCTCGTAGCCGACGACAGCGCGGGCACTCGGGAGACCAAACCGCTAAGAGGGTATGCCCCTGGTCAGGGTTTCCGGCTGGCTCAGGTGGGCGACTAGGCTTAGTAGTCGGCGTGTTCCTGACCGAGCTCGGTAGTCGAAGTGTCCTTACCTGGGTGTCTTAGCCACCCTAGCCAGGCTACCTAGCCAGTCAATCGGTGCGTCCCCGGCCGAGTGCGCGATCCAGAGGTGGTTAATGACGGATTCTTTAGATTCCTTTCCTTGTTCAACAAGTAGCTTCCTTTTCTTAGTTTAAGTAGTTACCGCATTAAATATGGTAGATTCCTAAGTTAGTTTAGTTATTTTTTTCTCCCTACTTGCATTATGAAGGATCAATCTCCTTGTATAAATACCCATCCGGGGTTACCTTGTAAAGGGTCGGATTCTTAAATAACATCTCGTCACTCTGCCTCTTTTTCGGCATCACCTATTTCACTTTGTTACCCTAATATTTTACGGTAGTGTTGGCCCGCCGATCGGTTGCTCTAAGTCGTAAAACCAACATTGGCGCCGTTTGTGGGGATCGAAACTAAAGGTCCCATCTCTAAGCTTCACTAATGGCTCATACCCGACGTAGTAGTCGAGACGCCGGTCGAAACGCTGTTGCCTCGGTAGCCAACGGGCATGTCGCTCGCAGGTAATTGCGTCTCTATAAGAGATCTAAGGGAGCAGTTGAGCCGTCGTGCTTCTAGTGAAAGATTGGCTGCATGTACCGAGGGTACTTTCGTGCCAACACAAGAGACACCGGGGTGGAACCCTCCACCGCTTGCTGCATAGGCCGAACCCACCTTTTGCGGAGTTGTTGGCACATCCTTTGACGCGTATGAACGTAGAGTTGGTCAAGCACCCAGCGCCGCTCATCCCCGACCAATGCGGTCAGTCCCCACCGCAAACATGAACGCCGTAGCCTCAGAGCACTCGGTACGATCGGAGGGGCGCTCGCCGAGTCACCCTCGAGCGTCCCGCTCCGTTTACTCGTGGCTTGGCCCTGTAGGCCCCGCCTAGTCAGTTATGGATCGGCTGGGTAGTTAAGCCAGGCAACGCTACCCCGCTCAATCGGTCAGGAGGGGAAGAGAGCCAATGCGGGCAGTCATCAAAAGAAGGATAGCTGCAAGGCACTGCCAGGAAGTAGTTGAACGTACTGGAGAATCACTCATGCTATAATAACAGCTTACCCCGGGAATGGTCGACCTAGCGGTCGTAGTCAATGAGCTACGACAAAAGATAGAAGGAAAAGATAAGTCGACTGCTAAAAACCTGCTGATCACATCCCCGCTTTCGGCAGAAGTATTGGCATAGAAGGTTCCGGCTGGGTTCAAACTGCTCGATCACCCTACTTATGATGGATCTGGAGATCCGCGCAATCATGTGATCAGATTCCAAGCTAAGATGTAGGTGATCGGGGCTGATGACCCAATAATTTGTCGAGAGTTCTTTCCCACTCTGGTAGGGCCCGCTCAGCGGTGGTTCTTGAAACTCTCCCCAGGGTCAATCGCCAATTTTGAGGAATTGGTCGACCAGTTCCTGACGCACTTTGCAGGAAGTATGAAGCCCAAGAAGTACATCTTGGATTTATCCCGAGCGCACCAGGATGAGGGAGAGAGCCTGCGTAAATACATAGCACGCTGGCAGAAGGAGGCCCAGGCAGTTGAGGGCCTTGATGACAAGACCGCTTAGACAGTCTTCATCGAATCCCTCTAAGCGAATGAGAATCCCAAGACATATGCTCAGGTTATTCAAAGGGCCAATCAGCTAGTAGACACGGAGGAAGCAGTCAAGCAAAGGCGTAAGTAGGAGGTCTCCACCAACAAACGGCCCTGGTCGGAAAATGTCTAGGATAGTCAACCGGAAGAAGCTAGTGGTACGTGCGTGAGAGCTCGTCGGGTGCAGGACCGATTGGGAGCTCTCGCGTACCGACCGGCGGCACAGCCCATTCATGAAGTTCTTGTTCAGTTACCACCCCCCGTTAGACTATGAGACAACCTACAAGTGGTCGATGCGAGCATGACCCTTTATTCCAGATATCACCGCACGAATACTCACACTACTGAAAACTGTGAGGGCCTCAAGGAAGAGATTGAGGCGCTAATGCAGTGTAGTCAGCCGTTATCCCCCAACCAATGGCGCCGACTAGGCTTGCCTTGGCATAAGGATGCCCCTGCCCGACCGGCATGGGAGGCGGTAAATAAGGGCAAACATCCTGTCCAAGAAGAAGACTCGGACAATAACTGGAAGCATAAACCAATTATCAAAATGATCGTCGGCGGCCCCGAAGGTGGCGATACCGCAAGTGCCGGGAATGCTTGGGCCGGACAGTTGTATGTGGGAGCGATAGCCTTTCAGGAGTTGGATCGTAAGAAAGCTTGCCGAGAGCTGATCATCTTCACTAACGATGATTTGTCCAGGGGCCCGACTCCTCATCATGACGCCCTGGTCATTGCTATGGACATTCAGGGAGTGATCATCCGCCGCGTGCTGGTGGACATGAGGAGTAGTGTTAACGTGTTGTATCTAGAGGCGTATAATAAGGTAGGATTTCCTCTAAAGTGATTGCGGCCGGTCAAGACTCCCCTGGCCGGGTTTACTGGTGATGCTATCGATGCCAAGGGGTGTACCTCACTACTAGTGGAGATGGGCACTTGGCCCCATGTTAGAAAGTTATAAATGGAATTCGTAGTAGTTGCCTTAGAATGCACGCACAACGTGATACTCGGTCAACCGGGTTTGGAGGACTTAGGCGCCTTGGTCTCCATTGAGCATTTATGCATGAAGTTCCGCACACCGACTAGCATCCAGTAGTGCGATGTGACCAGAAAGTGGCCCGAAGCTGCTACCTAAGCCTGTAGGAAGGTGAGGCAAGGTTCGTTGCGGGTTAACACGACCGCTCATCAGTTGAATGAGCGCCTAGCGGAACGCTCGGCACCAGCTGTGGAGCTCGAGGAAGTCATGCTGTATCCCGACTGCCTAGAGAGAAAGGTCCAAATTTGGACCGGATTGCCCGAGCCCGTGAAGCAAGCAGTCATTGGCATTCTAAGGGCCTACAATGAAATATTCGCTTGGGGGCCCGAGGACATGCCAGGAGTTGACCGTTCAATCATAACCCATCGGTTGGCAGTCGATCCCGGCCTCAAGCCTGTAGCACAGAAGAGAAGTATCTATCAAATGACCAAAGAGACTTTGTAAAGCAAGAAGTAGATACCTTGTTGGCTGCCGAGCATGTGTGGGGCGTGAAATACCCCGGCTGGCTGACTAACGTAGTGTTGGTGCCCAAGCCGCCGACATGGAGGAAGTGTGTGTACTACACGTGTAACACCCCCTATTTCTAAACACAACTTAAAGCACAACTTAAACAAGCAAAGGAAATGCAAAACCTCACCGCGGATCCTAGAATTCTTACAACTTAAATATCCCGATTAGCTTAAGTTTTTAAGGTCAATTCCGAATCTCTTATGGTTCCAATCTCAAAGTGCTATCCTAGGCTCCAACCTAGGTTCTTAAAGTCCAACTCTTAACATCCTAGGCTCGACCTAGGCTCTGACTTAACACCCCCGATTTCTAAACACAACTTAAAGCATTAACTGGGCAAAGAAAGGTAAACAAAGTTTAACTTATATAAATAAATTGCGAAAGCTATGTCAAAACAAACGGGGATTCTATGCCACATTTAGGCTATCAAACCCAAATGCACAGGCTAGTCTAATCCTCAAACATAACAATCATAATAAGACAGGGAAACTAGTCAAAATCTGTCAAAACAACATAAGTTCCATGTTGCCTCTTAAGTTGTGCTTGTGGCTAGTGCACCTGGATGGTGTGTGTTATAGAATGTTTAATATTGAGAATCCTATATATTAGGAAACCTAGAGATTAGGGTTTGGGGTGTATGGAAACTTCCATATCAGTTGCCATCTTGCCCCTACATATATAGAGAGATGAAATCTCCCTAACGTGTGTGAGATAGAGAGAGCTGCTCCAAGGTATTTTATTCTAAAACCTATTCACATGGTATCAAAGCCACTTCAATAATCTTTTTTTTCCGGCGATCTCCTGTCGTCACCGCTGGTTTAGAAGGGTCCGCCGGAGTCCGGCGACCACAGCTGCGGAGTTTCTCGGCGAACTGCCCTGTGCGTGGGCCTCACGCGCCGCCGTCGCCGCCGCCACCTCCCCCACGAGCCGGCGCGTGGGACGTCTCCGGCCACCGGGAAATTTTTCCGACGAACGTTTCTAGGTCGCCTAAGTCCCCTCTTCTCAGTTCTGGACTTAGTTTGGACCATCACCGCTCCGGTTCTAAGGTTAGGTTGTTTCGTACCTCTTCAGGCTCACTTTTCGGCATAGATTCTGATCTGTTTGGGCTTAAGTTTTGGTGGGTATGACTGATAATAAATCTGTGGTTGTAACTGATATTGTTCCTGTGACTTCTAAAATCACGGATTGTAAGCTTAATGACTCTAATTACTTGGAATGGACTCAAGTCATTAATCTTTATCTCACTAGTTTGGATAAGTCCGATCACCTAACAACATCTTTGGCTGATCAAGAGCTTACTTGGGTGCGGGATGATGCACGTCTATTTCTGCATATTCGTAATTCTATTGATGAGAGTATTGTTGGGTTCATTAGTCATTGTGGTTCTGTTAAGGAATTGATGGAGTATTTGGATTATTTGTACTCTGGGAAGGGGAATATTACTCGTATTTATGATGTTTGCAAGTCTTTTTACCGTGCAGAGAAACGCGATTTATCTCTTATGGCGTACTTTATGGAATTTAAGAAAACGTATGAGGCACTTAATAAACTAATGCCTTTCACTACTGACATTAAAACACAGCAACAACAGCGTGAACAACTGGCTGTTATGAGTTTTTTGGCAGGTCTCCCCTCTGAGTTTGATACAGCTAGGTCCGCCATTCTTAGTACCTCAGAAGTCCCTACTCTGGCTGCTGTATTCCCACGTTTGATTCGATCGGAGCAATTGCAACCAAGTCTGTCCGGAGTTACCATCCCACCAACCAGTGCACTCGTTGGCCGCCATCCTCGCGGTGGGAACCCCCAGGGGCAATCATCCAATCCGCCTCATAGTGGGAATAGTAGAAATTCCCAATGGCACAGTTCCGGTGGTATTGTGTGTCATTATTGCCATAAGCCCGGACACATAAAAAGAGACTGTAGGAAGTGGTTGAAGGAGCGGGGAAATTCAGCTGCTAATGTTGCGTATACACCTGAGGCATCTTCCAAAACGGTCATGGTCTCTGTGGATGAGTTTGCCAAGTTCTCTCAGTACCAAGAATCTTTAAAACATTCATCATATTCGGTCACCGCTATTGCTGACTCAGGTAATACAACCACATGCCTTCTCTCGTCCGCATCCAAATGGGTTATAGATTCGGGTGCTACAGATCATATGACAGGTAACTCGAGTCTATTTTCCACGCTCTCTTCCCATCCACATAGTTCCCCTGTCACCTTAGCGGATGGATCCACCTCTCGTGTGGTCTGGGTCCATTACGCCAATCCCCACGCTTCCCTTGTCATCTGTCTTACACCTACCTAATTTTTCGTTCAATTTAATTTCAGTCAGCCAGCTTACTCGTGTTTTAAACTGCTCTATTACGTTTTTCCCCGATCATTGTTTGTTTTAGGATCTTATGACGAAGAGGGTTATTGGTAAGGGGCGTGAGTCTGGAGGTCTCTACGTTCTTGACACAGCGAGGCCGGAGTCTGTTGCTTGTTCTGGTGTTGTCACTCCAGTTGAAGCACATTGTCGTTTGGGGCATCCTTCCCTTCCCTTGTTGAAGAAATTGTGTCCGCAGTTTTCTAGTTTGTCTTTTTTACATTGTGAGTCATGTGAGTTTTCTAAGCACCATCGTGTGCATTTGAGTCCTAGGGTTCACAAACGAGCGTCTGCTCCTTTTGAGTTAGTACATTCTGATGTTTGGGGTCCATGTTCTGTGACATCTAAACTTGGTTATAAGTATTTTGTTACATTTGTTGATGATTTTTCCGCATAACTTGGTTATATCTAATGCAGTCTTGTTCTGAATTGTTTGATGTGTTTTGTGGGTTCTGTTCTGAAATTGAAACTCAATTTGGTATTCCTGTCAAAATTTTGCGTAGTGACAATGCTAGAGAATAATTCTTGCATCCTTTTGCCTCTTATATGCGTGGGAAAGGTATGATACATCAGTCCTCTTGTGTTAACACACCTTCCCAAAATGGGGTGGCTGAGCGCAAGAATCGGCATCTGCTTGAAACTGCAAGGGCCTTGATGTTTCAAAGGGGGGGGGGGGGGTTCCCAAGCAGTTCTGGGCTTATGCTGTTTCCACAGCCTGTTTCTTGATCAATCGTATGCCCTCTGCAATTTTGGATGGGAAAACTCCTTGTCATACTCTGTATCCTTCGAAACCTTTGTTTCTATTGACCCACGAATATTTGGTTGCGTGTGCTTTGTTCGGGATGTCCGTCCCAATGTCTCCAAGTTAGATCCAAAGTCTTTGAAGTGTGTATTTCTTGGTTATTCTCGTGTGCAAAAGGGATACGAATGTTACTCTCCTGAGCTTGGTAGGTACCTTGTTTCAATTGATGTCACCTTTCATGAGGATGTTCCTTTCTTTCCTGCATCTCCTGATGTTATTCGTGAGGGGGAGGGAGATGATATCTTGATGTATACGGTCAAATCCTCTGTTCCTATCTCTGTTCCTACTCCTCCTGTCTTACAGGTGTATTCTCATAGACCTCGGCCTGCTGCACCCGTTCCGGCACCACCTCCTGCTTCTCTTCCGGATCCGGTACTAGCTTAATGCCCTGAAACCACCTCTGTGTCATTTGATCCAGTCTTGGATGATGATCGTCCGATTGCTCAACGGAAAGGTAAACGTAGTTGTACTTATCCTATTTCCTCTTTTGTGACATATGATCGGTTGTCATCTGCCTCTTGTTCTTTTATTGCTTCCTTTGATTCTATTCTAATCCCTAAAACTGTAAAGGAGGCCTTGTCCCATCCTGGGTGGCGAAATGCAATGATTGAAGAGATGAATGCTTTGGATCACAAAGGTACTTGGGAGTTGGTCACTAAGCCTGCAAATAAGAAGCCTATTGGTTGTAAATGGGTGTTTACCGTAAAAGTTAGTTCTGATGGGTCTGTGGCTCATTTGAAAGCCTGCCTTGTGGCTAAGAGATATGCCCAAACTTATGGGGTTGATTATTCTGACACTTTTTCTCCTGTGGCTAAGCTTACTTCTGTCAGATTACTCATTTCTATAGCTGCCATCAATGATTGGCCTTTACATCAGCTTGATATCAAGAATGCCTTTCTGCACGGGTGTAACACCCCAGATTTTCAAGACATTTAAAACTTATAATAAAGGTAGAATCTTATTAAATCCCAAGATATAAATACAAGCGTTCGGGGTGCTATGCCACACCTGGGCTAGAGAACCCAAGTGCACAGGCTAACTAACTAATATCCTCAAAGCGTGAATACGTAAACGTGGCACGCAGGCCAAAAGGGAAACTATCTACTTCTAAGTTCTAGCGCACTCCAGTGACTTAATCTTCTGTGCCTGAAAGCCAAATATATCTGTTCAGCGAGAGATGCTAGTAACCCACTCCAACGCGTTGAAATACAATACATATAGAGATATATATAGATATACGAAAACCATTTTGAGCATGAAGATATATCCTACGAACTCTAGCTTTTAAAACCGGGAATGACTCGACAGATAAGGCCAGACACAAGCAACAGTTATAACGAGCATATGCAGTTCACAACAGATAAGGCAGATAAGGCAAAGCATAAACAATGATCATAACCCAACATGAACAATCCCCAATATAAATCCCATAGTCACATCCTCCAAGACACTCGTAATCACAACTCGTCCCCGTCACAACACATAACACACTTTGTTGGCGCCACAGGACCAATCGCATGCCCATACATGAGGGTCAGCGCATATAGCTCTGACACGGCCCCGCAGCACCCTGCCCCGTAACGCAACACGGAGGGGTCGATCGCAACCGACCGATGAACCGCAGCTCATCATAGTGTTTGATCGCAACCAAACAGTGGACCGCAGCCCAAGAGAATGTCATCTGACCGCAGCCAGGAAAAAGGACGAACCGCAGCTCGTATAGAAACGTTTGATCGCAACCAAACGGTGGACCGCAGCCCAAGAGTATCGATCTGACCGCAGCCAGCTTCTGAACCGCAGCTCAGGATAACCAATCCGATCGCAACCGAATTGGGGTAACACACACACATAACACATAGCAAGCACATGCAACCCACATTACACATTGGGAAGGGGGAGGAAGCGTATAACAAAACTTATGCGTGATCCATCACATACTAAGAATAGTCCTAAGGGGTTCATACTTCTTCCACCTAGGTCAACGGGATACCAATTCAACTAGCATGCAATATAATAGACTCGTAAACCTATGAACGGCACCCGAAATATCAAACTAGACATAGGCACGATAAACGGAGTCCGTTGGGACACCACGGGGAACGGGGGAACATCAAACGGGGAAGCCGGGATCCCGAGGTGGGATAATTTACAGCGGGTAGCTGGTGGGTGGGGGGCCACCCGCCGGATGATACTGTTCCGGGCAGCGGGTCACCGGCGGGTAGCTGCCCGCCCGCCGGCTACCCGCTGCCGGGCGGTGTTTCTCGGCCGTGGGTAGGTGGCGGGTCCCCTACCCCCCACCTACCCCCCACTGACTCTCTTCATCACTTTACGCCCCGGGAACCGTTGTGGAACCCGAAACCATGCTTAGACACTTTACAACGCAATTAACGACAACACGTAGACAATTAACGAATCAAATACAAGAAACGGACGGCACATAACCTATCATGCTTTTCTAAATATAATCAACACCCAAACATGCGATTTCCCCACCCGATAATCCAAGAATAAGATCATACGATACAACCTAGGGTTCTAATCACTTTTATATCAACAAGAATACGGTTCGTCTTCTAATTGCAAGATTCGATAAGAGTAACACATAAACATCAAGAGCATCACACAATTATCAAGAACAACACATAATCATCAAGAACTCCATATAATCATCAAGAATCTCCCAATATCAAGATTATCAAGATCCCCCATGGGATCATCACATCAATTACCAATAATCATCATCATAACTCGCCAATATACAATAATATGGGGGAAACCCTAAGGGGGAATTATAACTATGAAAATAGGTTTTGTTGAGACATGGGTTACCTCTTAGCCTTAATTAATTCCTTGGCTATGAAGGATCTTTCTTTAAGCTTTCTTGATTTCTTGATTTCTCCTAGGGGAATTCTTGGAACTCTTTGGGTGGTGAGAGATTAATGTGGTGGGGATTCTAGGTGCCTTCTAAGTTCCCTATTTATATATTTAAGACTCCTAGTTAGGGCCTGAATGGTATGGGTTTACTAATTCTATTCCTTATAGGGCTAGGGCTTGTTTTAGGGATAAGGGTCCATGGTCCATAGTGGACCATATTAATTAAAGAGAATCCTAATCCTAATCTGAATAGTAAAAGGCCTACCTCTTTTATTCCTAATAGGCTTAAGACTCTTATTCGGGCAAGGGTCTACGGTTCATGGTGGACCTCGCTATTTAATTAAAGGTAACCCTAACATAATTAAATCATATTTAATTATTATTAATGGGATTAATTAAATAATTAATCCGGGATTAAAGGCCGTAACACGGGGTGTTACACTCTCCCCCCCCTTACGAGAAGCTTCGTCCCCGAAGCTTGGAAATCGTTGCAGGGTTAACGAGTCAAGAGTAGAACCGTGGTCCTATAGAGAGGGTATTCCACAGGGAAATTGTATACTTGTACGCCTATGCGTGTTGGGTTTTTGGGAACGATTAGATTTACAGGGCTAAGAGAGTGGGTTTCAAACTTGAGGATACGGTGAATTCAGGAATTAGGATCGAGTTTTCAAGGTTGCAACTTAGGTTGTGAGGTTGCCACCTTGTATGGAATCGTTAAAACATGGGATTACGAATGGGGTATGAAGGTTAGAAAGGGTTTCGAAATAAGGAGGGGGCCGATTTTCCGAGGAAGGGAAAGGAATTCGGCTAGGATGGGTTAAGGTTTCTCGATCCCAGGTGAATAATCTGGCTAGATGCTTTGATCACGATGCGTCGACGAGCTGATGATCCTCCTTCCTTGGTGTTGGTACTTGCTTGAATTTAAGATCCTTGTTAGACCTTGCTTCCCGGGCTAAGGTTTCATCCTTCTCTTCTTTCTTGAGGGAAATTCTCGTGGTGATTCAACACTTACTTCTTTACTGCGCCCAAGGTCTTGACCAAGTTGGGTCAACTAAGCCACTCTCTTAGGGCGCACTTCCCAAATTCTTCCCAAAGTCTCTTGGGAGTCGATGGACTTTGGGTTGAATTTCATCTCCTCTTTAGTGGATGAAATTCTTAGTAAGACTTCATGTCTTACCCGAGGTTCGGCATTGTTGTGCCCTTTTGTGTTACTTTTAATGATAAAGGTGTCCTTGTGTGCCCTTTTTTCTTTTTTAAAGCGCAGTCGGTTACGAAATCTCGTTGTGGGATGACTCGGTGACTTTACGAGTCATCTCATTTCCTTGTGGGTCCTTAATGACCCTTGAAGTCTTGGCGCGAATGTGCTCTTCACCCTTTTGCTTAGCACCATGGACTACGTAGTTCTTGATTCCATACAACTTGTAAGGAGTCCTCTGATTTGCTCGAACGATGTCCATGGTTTGGAGGAGTCCCGGTCCATCCTTAGCATTTTGACTTTTAAGGTTTTCGTGGGTTCTTTGCACGAGTTCCCAACTCGCCTCCTTGGTTTGCGCAATCCTTTACGCCAAACATACCTAGTCGGTTGTATCGTAGGATCCAACTTCAATTACTCGTGTAATGTAATTGATTGTGATTTCCCGATGGTTCCTCGTGCGTCAAGGTCTTTTACGTAGGACACTATGTTTGGGTGGTCCATGGTTCTTTACCCAAGACTCACATTCATCAATCGAGGCACACAAGTGCGCCACAAATCAATAAAATGAGGGGTTAAGAAATTAGCACATTGTACTAGTGGGCGCGAGGTGGGCGGTCGTCCGCCTGCCAAGCTCCTGCCAAGGACCCGCCAAGGTCCCGTCAAGGACTCGTTGGGGACCCGCGGGAAAGTGACTAGGAAGAGTCAATTCCTTCGGGAAAGACCCCAAAAATGCACAGATTCATGTCCTGACAAGTCCCATGCCCTTGTGCACAATAAAAGGGACTTGGATACATAGGATGACCCATCGTACAATGTTTATTGATCCTTAAGCACGTCTAGAGATAGATATACATATATATATATATATATATATATATATATATATATATATATATATATATATATATATATATATATATATATATATATATATATATATATATATATATATATATATATATATATATCTATGTTTTCTTGGTCTGGGTTAAAGGGATGTAAGAAGTGCAAGGGCTAGGTTTCAAAATCGAGGGGCGGATAGGGTCGATGTCTCCAAGGTCGTAATACAGGAAGGAAGGTTGCTACCTTGTACGTGTTTGTTTGTAATGAGGGATCAAGAGCGAGGTTTGGAGTGGTAGGACGGATTCTTTAACGAAATGGTACTTGATTGGCAAGGGGAGGGAAAGGGGCTAAGAACTCTTGGCTTCGAGTGATTATGCCTGTTTGGGGCTTGGTTGTGGCGTACAGTCGAACTGGTGATCCCTTTTCCTTGGCTTCGTTTGATTCTAAGATTTTCGTTTGATCTTCTCTTCCCGTGTCGAAGTCCCCTTCGTCTCTATGGCTTCCAGGGGAATTCTCGTGATGGTTTCCGTGTACGTTCCCCTCGGATGTCCAGAAGTCTGGACCCAGGCGGTTAGTGGGTCAAATCCCTAGGTCTTGACTCCTAATCCTTGCCGAGGGTTCTTAAGGGTCAAGGGGGGTTTCGGGTTAGTCTTTCTTGTTCTATTGGGTTTCATCCCTTCCTTGGTGGATGAAATTCTTAGCAAGGCTTTATGTCCTCCTTGAGGTTCGGCCTGTTGCACCTATTTGACGATGTTTTCTGTAGCGAGGGCCCCTGACACATTGAACGTATTTGTTTGCCCGCTCTTGTCAATGCATGGCGTTCTTTGGTGGCGTACGTAACGGCTATGGTTTCTCGTAAAGCCTTCACGGTTTTCGTGCAAGGGTGGGATGATACGTATTCGTAACTTCCACCTACTTCGCCGATTCCTATCTAACAACTTATTTTAATATTGAATCGATGAATGTTGGTTCTTCACGCCCCTGGGCAGGGTAAGGGCTTTATGCTGCTCTACGGTTTTTAACAGGGTTTCCAAGGGTTTGGGTTAGGCGCAACAAAGGGTGAGCAAGGTCATGATGGTTGTGAATTTTCTCTTAAGGTAATTAAGGATTCGGGGTGGGAGTTTTCAACAAATAGGGGTATCAAGATGCTGGGGTTTCAGGGCGGATGATATTTTAAACTGGGGTGGTGGGGTCGCAAGGTGTCGCGATATACTTACCTTGCGCCCAAGGATTCGACTAATGGTGTCGTTCATTCGCTACTTTAATCGGTGTCCTAGTTCTCCTTCCTGTTTGTTGTAGCCGCAACCCGGGTTTGCCGAGATAAAGCAACTTGTCGGAAGGTGCATGCCATTTGTCTGAATCGGGGGTTATCGTGGTTAACCCTGGGTTGGTGAGTATTGCAGTCCGTTCCTTTTAGCAGTCCTGACGTCTTGATGCAACGTCTTTTCACCGCCTCTTCCGAATCTTCCTTTTCTTTGGTCATGGTCCTTGTCAAGTCTTTTGACGGGAGTTAGGACGAGGCGATTTATCGGGTAAGTGTATGTTACCCAGTTGTGGAAGTAAACTTATCTATTCGCACCCTTACCTGGTGTGGTAAGCCAAGGGGGAGGTTCCTTTAAGTTAGAGAGGGATGAAGTGAGGGGAGGTTATGTGTAGGTTTCACAATCTCACTGCGCGTCCTAAGATTCCTGAATCCTATGTTCCTAAGTACCTAGAGTTCAAGCCTAGTTTCCTAAAGTCCGGTCTTAAGAGTCTTATCCTAGGGTCAAACTTAGGCTCTGATACCAACTGTAACACCCCAGATTTTCAAGACATTTAAAACTTATAATAAAGGTAGAATCTTATTAAATCCCAAGATATAAATACAAGCGTTCGGGGTGCTATGCCACACCTGGGCTAGAGAACCCAAGTGCATAGGCTAACTAACTAATATCCTCAAAGCGTGAATACGTAAACGTGGCACGCAGGCCATAAGGGAAACTATCTACTTCTAAGTTCTAGCACACTCCAGTGACTTAATCTTCTGTGCCTGAAAGCCAAATATATCTGTTCAGCGAGAGATGCTGGTAACCCACTCCAACGAGTTGAAATACAATACATATAGAGATATATATAGATATACGAAAACCATTTTGAGCATGAAGATATATCCTACGAACTCTAGCTTTTAAAACCGGGAATGACTCGACAGATAAGGCCAGACACAAGCAACAGTTATAACGAGCATATGCAGTTCACAACAGATAAGGCAGATAAGGCAAAGCATAAACAATGATCATAACCCAACATGAACAATCCCCAATATAAATCCCATAGTCACATCCTCCAAGACACTCGTAATCACAACTCGTCCCCGTCACAACACATAACACACTTTGTTGGCGCCACAGGACCAATCGCATGCCCATACATGAGGGTCAGCGCATATAGCTCTGACACGGCCCCGCAGCACCCTGCCCCGTAACGCAACACGGAGGGGTCGATCGCAACCGACCGATGAACCGCAGCTCATCATAGTGTTTGATCGCAACCAAACAGTGGACCGCAGCCCAAGAGAATGTCATCTGACCGCAGCCAGGAAAAAGGACGAACCGCAGCTCGTATAGAAACGTTTGATCGCAACCAAACGGTGGACCACAGCCCAAGAGTATCGATCTGACCGCAGCCAGCTTCTGAACCGCAGCTCAGGATAACCAATCCGATCGCAACCGAATTGGGGTAACACACACATAACACATAGCAAGCACATGCAACCCACATTACACATTGGGAAGGGGGAGGAAGCGTATAACAAAACTTATGCGTGATCCATCACATACTAAGAATAGTCCTAAGGGGTTCATACTTCTTCCACCTAGGTCAACGGGATACCAATTCAACTAGCATGCAATATAATAGACTCGTAAACCTATGAACGGCACCTGAAATATCAAACTAGACATAGGCACGATAAACGGAGTCCGTTGGGACACCACGGGGAACGGGGGAACATCAAACGGGGAAGCCGGGATCCCGAGGTGGGGTAATTTCCAGCGGGTAGCCGGTGGGTGGGGGGCCACCCGCCGGCTGCCGGATGATACTGTTCCGGGCAGCGGGTCGCCGGCGGGTAGCTGCCCGCCCGCCGGCTACCCGCTGCCGGGCGGTGTTTCTCGGCCGTGGGTAGGTGGCGGGTCCCCTACACCCCACCTACCCCCCACTGACTCTCTTCATCACTTTACGCCCCGGGAACCGTTGTGGAACCCGAAACCATGCTTAGACACTTTACAACGCAATTAACGACAACACGTAGACAATTAACGAATCAAATACAAGAAACGGACGGCACATAACCTATCATGCTTTTCTAAATATAATCAACACCCAAACATGCGATTTCCCCACCCGATAATCCAAGAATAAGATCATACGATACAACCTAGGGTTCTAATCACTTTTATATCAACAAGAATACGGTTCGTCTTCTAATTGCAAGATTCGATAAGAGTAACACATAAACATCAAGAGCATCACACAATTATCAAGAACAACACATAATCATCAAGAACTCCATATAATCATCAAGAATCTCCCAATATCAAGATTATCAAGATCCCCCATGGGATCATCACATCAATTACCAATAATCATCATCATAACTCGCCAATATACAATAATATGGGGAAACCCTAAGGGGGAATTATAACTATGAAAATAGGTTTTGTTGAGACATGGGTTACCTCTTAGCCTTAATTAATTCCTTGGCTATGAAGGATCTTTCTTTAAGCTTTCTTGATTTCTTGATTTCTCCTAGGGGAATTCTTGGAACTCTTTGGGTGGTGAGAGATTAATGTGGTGGGGATTCTAGGTGCCTTCTAAGTTCCCTATTTATATATTTAAGACTCCTAGTTAGGGCCTGAATGGTATGGGTTTACTAATTCTATTCCTTATAGGGCTAGGGCTTGTTTTAGGGATAAGGGTCCATGGTTCATAGTGGACCATATTAATTAAAGAGAATCCTAATCCTAATCTGAATAGTAAAAGGCCTACCTCTTTTATTCCTAATAGGCTTAAGACTCTTATTCGGGCAAGGGTCTACGGTTCATGGTGGACCTCGCTATTTAATTAAAGGTAACCCTAACATAATTAAATCATATTTAATTATTATTAATGGGATTAATTAAATAATTAATCCAGGATTAAAGGCCGTAACACGGGGTGTTACAATGGGGATCTTCATTGAGAGGTGTATATGGAGCAACCTCCTGGGTTTGTTGCTCAGGGGGAGTCTGGAAAGGTATGCCGACTTCGGCGATCGTTGTATGGGCTGAAACAAAGCCCACGTGCATGGTTTGGAAAATTTAGTCAAGCTGTTGAGAGCTTTGGGATGGTGAAAGGGAAATCGGATCACTCCATGTTTTACAAGTGGTCCAAAACAAGTATCATCTGGTTAGTGGTCTATGTAGATGACATTGTCATTACAGGGAGTGACACCGAAGGGATTTCATCTCTCAAGTCATTTCTTCATAGTCAATTTCAAACTAAAGATTTGGGACCACTGAAGTACTTCCTGGGTATTGAAGTTATGAGAAACAAAACAGGTATATTACTATCTCAACGGAAATATGTACTTGACTTACTCTCTGAAACAGGAAAATTAGGTACTAAACCATGCAATACTCCCATGATACCGAACTTGAAATTGTCGAAGGAGGGGGAGTTGTTTGAAGATCCTAAGAGGTATAGGAGATTAGTTGGGAAGCTAAACTACTTGACAGTAACTCGTTCAGATATTGCATACCCAGTTAGTGTTCTGAACCAGTACATGGCATCCCCAACTATTGATCACTGGGCAGCTGTAGAGCACATTTTGAGTTACTTAAAGGGAGCCCCAGGACATGGAATCTTGTATAAGAATCATGGTCACACTAGGATTGAGTGTTTTACTGATGCTGACTGGGCAGGTTCCAAAGAGGATCGTAGATCAACGACCGGATATTGTGTTTTCATTGGAGGGAATCTGGTTTCGTGGAAGAGTAAGAAGCAAATCGTAGTTTCTCGTTCGAGTGCAGCGTCTGAATATAGAGTGATGGCACAATCAACATGTGAAGTGATGTGGATGAATAATCTTCTGAATGAATCGGGTTTCAAAGCTCCGATTCCTGCAAAGTTATGGTGTGATAACCAAGTTGCTCTTCATATTGCATCAAACCCGGTGTTTCATGAACGAACCAAGCACGTAGAGATTGACTGTCATTTTGTTCGTGAGAAGATACAACAAGGGCTAATTTCCACTGGATTTGTGAAGACTGGAGAACAACTTGGGGATCTATTCACGAAGGCCCTCACTGGAACCCGAGTTAGTTATTTGTGTAACAAGTTGGGCATGATCAATATCTACGCTCCAACTTGAGGGGGAGTATTATAGAATGTTTAATATTGAGAATCCTATATATTAGGAAACCTAGAGATTAGGGTTTGAAGTGTATGGAAACTTCCATATCAGTTGCCATCTTGCCCCTACATATATAGAGAGCTGAAATCTCCCTAACGTGTGTGAGACAGAGAGAGCTGCTCCAAGGTATTTTATTCTAAAACCTATTCACAGTGTGCATCTTTTGGTAAGTTTATTCTGTTGACTGTCATCTTAGGTGTATACTTGTGTTTGATGTGCCATTTATTCTATTCAAGTCATATTTGTTGTTGGTATGAGTTTTGTTGAGTTTGGAGTTGGATTGCACATTCTGGAAATTCCTCCCGAGCTTACTGTGTTGCTTCAGGAAATGACCTAGCGGGGGTTTCGGCCGGGCGTGGCACACCCGTCGGTCACGCAGGGGGTTCCGGTGGGCACTTTGGGTCCTGCCGAAACTACCCACTAGTACAACAGGGAGTTTCGGCGGGACCTTTTGTACCCGTTCGAATTATCCACTGGTACGGTTTTGTTGGCTTCTTGCTTTGTTGTCTCCCGTGTGTTTGTGAGTATTTATTGATGTTACGTAAGTCTAGAGCAGTGTATTATGAGCCCAATGGTTAGGTTGCGAGTCTTGATTCGTGGTTATGATCCAAATTTGATATTCGTTGGATTATTGATGAAGCCTATGATATTCGTATGAACCCTTGTGATTATTCTTTGGCTTGTGTACTAGTAACGATGTTCCTTGATGCTAGTATGATTTCTTGTGATAACCTTTGCTTGATTCTTGATTGAGTTGATAACTTGAGCCTATCTTTTCGTTGTGACACTTCGTTGGAATTCCTTGATATCAAACTATTGCCTTTGGAATATCTTTCTTGTATATCTTTCTTGAAACCTGTTGATATTGAACTATCGTTGTGATCTTGTAACTTTGTTGTATCTTGTCCTTGAAAATCCCTTGATTCGAGTTATTGATTGAGCTTATTCGTTGTTGAATACATTCCTTGTGGAATCTATTCCTTTGCTTTGTCTCTTGAGATTCCTTCGTTGAATTGAACCCTTGTTGAGATTGTTAGGCTGGTACGGTTGTAACACCACGTAATTTTACCTTCAAACCCGAATTAATTATTTAATTAATTCTTAAGTTGCCCAATCGTTATTTTAATAATGTCCGTTAAGAGTGGTTAAAAGGAATTAATTTGACCCAAATCCCTTAATTTATTAATGTGGTCCATGGTGGATCGTGGACCTTTGTCTAGAATAAAGCCTTTGAGCCAGTTAGAATAAACAAGGAGGGCTCATCTACCTTTCAGATTCTAATTGGGAATCCTAAACCTATTTAAAGGGAATTAGAAAGCATTTAGAACCCTTTTTCCACCCATCTCTCTCTCTCTCTCATACTCGAAAATCCCTCCCCAAAACATAGTCAAAGAATTCCCCATCACCAAGCTCCGGAAGGATCGATTGGAAAAGAAGACCTTGAGGAAATATCTTAGGAGTCATGGGAAGTTTAATTAGGCTAAAAGGTAACCCATGTCTTACAAAACCTATTTTCCTTGCTATCTTATGATTTATTGGTATCCTTGAATGATGGAATGCATTATCTTGTGATTTTACCTTGTTAGAGCTTGTATTTAGGGTTTATATTGTGGTTTCTTGATATTTTTGATGTTCTTGAGCGATTGTATGCATATTCTTGTGTTTATGCATGTTTAGAGCTTGTGCTTAGGGTTCAGTAATGTTATTCTTTGGGTTGTTCTATGTGTTCAAGTCCCTATTATTGTTTATATGAGTTTTGATGTGGTTGGACTTGAATTTGGGCAAAATTGATGAATTCTCGAAGTGGGAAATTTGCCAAAGGTGTTTGTTCCAGCGGGTAGTTGGTGGGGGGACGAATCCCCACCTGACCACCCACCGGACAGGGTGTAGTGTTCCAGCGGGCGGCTGGCGGGTGGACAACCACCCGCCACTCCACCCGCTGGAACGTGTGCTTCCACCGGCGGGTGGTTGTCCACCCGCTGGTACATGCAACGCGGTGGTCGATTGGCCTTCGATTGGTCGATCCCCGTGCACCGAAGTATCTTCCTTGATGTTTCTTATGTCTAGAATGATGTCCTAAGTACCGTAATAGGATTTGTGAGTCTTGAATTATGCATGTGGTCTAAACTTGTATCTCGTTGGTTCAAAGTATGGTCTACGATGTTCCTTATGAGTTTTATGGTTGTCTTGATGTCACTTGTCATTGTGAGTGTGTACGTATGTCGTACCCTTCCCCGGTTATCCCTTGATGAAGCTATTGTCGAGTTTTAAATGGCATGTGGATGTCCATGTATGATAAAAGATATGAGATTGGTGGTATATATGATAAAAGATATGAGATTGGTGGTATACTACACTGCGTGTGCTTATGATATTGCGTTGCGGTGCATTTATCTTATGTTATGGTGTTGCGGTACCTATGTTATAGCACTGTTTGTGCTTAGATTATTGAGCTGCGGTACAATCAGGTTTATGGCACTGCGTGTGCTAAGATCGATGGGCAAGTTGGTGGAAAAGTAGGCGGGGAGCACTGCTCCGGAGGGATACGATTGGACTGGTGTACAGGGTGGTCTCGGAGGTACAGGTTGGAACTGTTATAAGGATGGAGCGGTGTAAAGGTTGGAACTTGGTATAAGGTTAGAGCATGGACGTGTCTTGTGGTCATGGTCTGTTATTGTTGTCTCTTATCGTTGTCTTGTCTTGTGGTCATGGTCTGTTATTGTTGTCTCTTATCGTTGTCTTGTCTTGTGGTCATGGTTGCATGCTTGTATCTTAATATTGTCTTATCGTGTCAATGTTAACGGTATGCCATGAGTCCTTATCTTGATTTTAAAGCTAGAGTTGTTTAGGACTATATCAATGTATTCCCAAGCCTCAAAATGGTTTTCTTATATCTATATATATTGTACTTAACGCGCGGGAGTGGGTTACTTAGCATTATTCGCTAACGGTTGCTACGTCATATGTTTTTCAGGTACATATTAGTTGGCTCGTGAGCGCGCTAAACAGAGTTGTGATTCCTAGTTTAGTTAGTAATTAGCTTTAGTTGGATGGCCTGTGAGCCATTTTGTATTTTGTTGATTATGGAACTTGATTAGTTAGTTTGTAGCCTGTGCATCTAGGTTCTCAAGCTTAGATGTGGCATATCACCCCCAACTATCTTGTTTAGCTTCCGCTTATTTTGGTATTAATGGTAGATTTATTCTTATTTCATAAGCTTTAATTGTTTTAAAATACGCCTGAAAATCGGGGGTGCTATAACAGTGGACAGTGTGGGGACTTATCTATTACTGATTTGAGATTGGCGGGCCTCTGGCTCTGTTTGCAATGGGTCATGTTGGTGTGGGAAGCCCTGACAGGTCGGTGGTATGGAAAGCCCTGATCAACCATTGTGAACTGATCCGGTAGTGTGGAAAGCTTTGGGTTGCCGTTTGGATTATTGTTTTGCGGGCAACCTAGTAGAAACTTATCCCGGTTGTCAGAGATAGTAGCTAACCCGTTGGGCTTGGAATCCCAATAGGGGGTGTATACACTTAAAGTTGCTAGATCTGTTTCCATTGGACATTGATTGATTGGTCACTTGGTGACATTGGTGCTGACCAGAAGCCCTCCACACTGATCTACGTTGGTATCGAGTCACTGAGGTTGACTCCGCGGTATATGTTTGATGATTGTGTCCTTGTGGACTTGAAACCTTGATATTGTTATTGATTGCATGATTACGATGAGAACTATCTATGTTGATCATTATGATTGTTCTATCTTTCTTGTTGTTCTTGATTCGTTATCGTGATCTCGTTGAATCGGTCTCTTTATTGATGTCCTTGTGGTATGATGTCGTGTTGTTGAGTATATCTCATGTATTGGTCTGGTCTTGATTACATTCCTTTTGACTGAATTAGAGTTGATTAGTGAAATATATATGTATTCCTAAGTCTCAAAACTATTTCAAAGTATTAAAGGTATATCTATGTATCTTTACACATTGGAGTGGGGTTACTTAGCATAATCGCTAATGGTTTTAAACTGTTTTCAGGTATGGAGTAGTCCAACTTTTGAGAGCTCGGTAGTTCGAGCCTAGCTTCTACCTTATAGCTAGATCCTTTTATTTTATCCTTAGCTTGTTGGCCTATGAGCCTTATGTTAGACTTATGTTGTGTTGACAGATTTTGACTAGTTTTCCTGTCTTATTATGATTGTTATGTTTGAGGATTAGACTAGCATGTGCATTTGGGTTTGATAGCCTAAATGTGGCATTACATCCCCGTTTGTTTTGACTTGCTTCCGCAATTTATTTATACCAATTAGACCTTACTTATCTACCCTTGCCCAGTTTATTGCTTTAAGTTGTGTTCGAAATCGGGGGGTGTTACAACACAGATCTTAATAAGGCATGTCTTAAGGACCCTTTCCCGTTTCCTCGGATCGACCAACTAGTCGACGACAAGGCCGGATGCGCCCTACTCAGTTTCATGGATGCCTTCCAAGGCTATCACCAGATATTCATACATGAGTTAGAAGAAGAGAAAACTGCCTTCATCACTCCAGACGGGGTGTATTGCTACAAGGTAATGCCATTCGATATTAATAATGCTTGGGCCACATACACTCGAATGGTCTCCCGATTGTTTAAAGATTTGATTGGCAAATCCATGGCTACCTACGTCGATGACATGCTGGTTAAGAGCAAAGAAGAAAGCGATCATGCAAAGGATATGGCCGACAGCTTTGGGATCATGAGGAAATTCAACTTGAGATTGAATCTAAAGAAGTGCTCATTCGAGGTTAGAGGAGGAAAGTTCTTGGGTTATATGGTGACTAGGCGAGGAATCGAGCCCAACCTAGAAAAAGTGCAAGCCATTTTGGAAATGCAGCCCCCTAGCAACCTCAAAGAAAGGCAACGCCTGACTGGTCGGATGGCCGCTCTCAGCCGCTTCCTATCTAATTTCTCCACACGCCTTGCCCTTCTTTAAAGCCATGAAGAAGCAGGAAGGCTTCCGGTGGACTAGGGAATGCCAAGCTGCCTTCGAGTAACTAGGGAATGCCAAGTTGCCATCGAGGATCTGAAAAGGTATCTTCTGACTCCACCCTTGCTATCCAAACCTAAGGAGGGTGAAGTATTGTTGTAGTATCTAGCCGCCTCTCAAAAGGCAGTCGGATCAGTCTTGGTGCGAGAAGATGACAAGTTTCAGTTACCCGTGTATTACGTAGGACATACTTTGAAGGTCAGGGTATTGACTGACCTGCCGCTCTCTAGCGTGCTGCGCAGTCCATCTTCATCCAGGAAGCTGCTCAAATGGACAATGGAGCTCACTCCGTATGGCATAGAGTACGCTCCGCAGCCATCCATAAAATCTCAAGCCTTAGCTGACTTTATAGTAGAATGCTACGTGTACTCTGATGCCGCGCCGCCAGCTGATGCGCCAGAGGAGGTCGAATGGTGGGAGATGCATACCGATGGGGCAGCCAGTACTTGGCACTGTGGAATCCATTTGTATTACGCGTTGCAATATCAGTTCCGGACCTCAAATAATGAGGTAGAGTACGATGCAATCATCGAGTGACTCTGTCTTATCCTAACACTTAAGGCCGCCCGAGTTAATTTGAAGACTGATTCCCGCCTGGTGGTCAACCAGCTTAAAGCTGAGTGCGAGACCAAAGAAGAAAGGTTGAAGCTTTACAAGGACGTATCTGAGGGACTGCTAGAGAAGTTGGCCGCCTATGAGATTATTCATGTCCCTCGAGCGGAGAATGCGGAGGCATATATCCTATCTAAGTTAGCCTTGGGGGGGAGTACTAAGCATCTATCGATGGCTTCCCCCACCGAGATTGTGGAACGTTCGAGTATTGAAACATTCTCAGTTTGCACAGTCACTCGAACGCCTACCCCGCATCCGGATCCCAAAACCCAGCCCAAGTGCTTCTGGATCGCGGATATCATAAGATACAAGCAAGAGTCAGAACTGCCCAACAAGATGGAGGACACCGACCGCGTGCGAAGAAGAACCCCCTCATTTGAGATAGTAGATGGATAGCTGTGCAAACGATCTTTCGGGGGCCCGTTGCTACGTTGGCTACTCCCTGATAAGGCCAAGATCGTCATGATGGAAGCTCATCGAGGGATTTGTGCGGCCCACCAAGGAGCAAACAATTTGGCTTGTAAGCTCATCGTCCAGGGGTATTACTGGCCGACCATGGTGAAAGACTGCGTAGAAGAAGTGATGAAATGCCCGACCTGCCAGTCATTCGCCAAGAAGGACGCTCGATCAGTCACCAACGCCATCCTGTTTGCCAAGTGGGGAGTTGATCTGCTCAGGCCATTGCCCTAGGAGCCGGTCGAGTGTGCTTTTGCATAACAGCTGTGGATTATTTCACCAAGTGGGCGGAGGCCGAGCCCTTGGCCACCATCACGGAATATCAATATAGGCGGTTCATATATCCTGTGTAGATTCGAACTGCCCGAGCAGTTGGTTACGGATAACGGTAGGCAGTTCGATAACCGAGCCTTTGTGGCATTCTGCGTATAGAACGGAATCCGGCACATCAAAGTGTCTGTAGCCTATCTTCAGGCAAACGGGAAGATCGAAAATTTGAATAGCACTCTCTTAGATGAGCTGCGGAAAAGGCTGGAAGAATTGGGCGGCACGTGGGTTTAGATGTTGGAAAAGGTGTTATGGGCATACTGGACGACTCCTCGCAGGCCCATGCTGAAACCCCCTTTTTGTAGGCATATGGGTTTGAGGCCAAGGTCCTGACCAAGCTCCAGGTGCCCAGTCGACGCATTTTACTATACAATGATGAAGGCAATGAGTAAATGGTGCAAATCGAGAAGAATTTCTTTGAAGAAAGGAGGGACGCGGCCTACGCCCGGATGGTTGAGTACCAGCAAGCAATTAAGAGATATCAGGATAAAAGGGCGCGAGTACGATACCTTCAGGTAAGAGACTTGGTGCTAAGAAATTGGGACCGACTAAAGGTGGGAAAAAAGGCGAAAAAGTGGAAAATGGCCCTACAAGATAGTAGGGGAAGTCAACCCGGGAACCTACCGACTGGAGACCATGGAAGGCGAACCGGTAGAGTGCAGGTGGAACTCTCACCATCTCAAGAAGTTTTATCAATAAGTAGTTAGTTATGTCCCCCTTTTCGAGTAGTTCGTTGTAGGCCCCTAATGGCCAAGGAACTTCTTTAATTTGCTGGTTAGTCAGTTAGTAATAAAGTTCGAAGTACTTTGGTGCAGCATCGTTTGTAAACGTTCGGGAATGTTAAAGTTGTCACCTACTCCCGGCGAGGATGACTGATTGCGCCTTATCAGGCGGCCTTTTCAAGCATGAAGTTTGGGTGAGAAGTCATGCCGCAAAGGAGTTTGGAGTTGTTACCTCCTCCAGGCGAGGATGGCTAACTGTGTCTTATCAGGCGTCCTTTTCAGGCATGGAGTTTGGGTTAGCGGTCATGCCGTAAAGGAGTTTGGAGTTGTCACCTCCACCATGCGAGGACGGCTGACTACGCCTTATCAAGCGGCCTTTTCAGACATGGAGTTTGGGTGAGCGGTCACACCGCGAAGGAGTTTGGAGTTGTCACCTCCTCCAGGTGAGGATGGCTGACTGCTTATCAAGCGTCCTTTTCAGGCATGGAGTTTGGGTGAGCGGTCACGCCGTGAAGGAGTTTCGAGTTGTCACCTCCTCCAGGCGAGGACGGCTGACTGCGCCTTATCAGGCATGGAGTTTGGGTGAGCGGTCACACCGCGAAGGAGTTTGGAGTTGTCACCTCCTCCAGGTGAGGATGGTTGACTGTGCCTTATCAGGCGGCCTTTTCAAGCATGGAGTTTGGGTGAGCGGTCACGCCGCGAAGGAGTTTGGAGTTGTCACCTCCTCCAAATCTCCAAGTGAGGATGGCTGACTGTGCTTTCTCAAGCGGCCTTTTTAGGCATGGAGCTTGGGTGAGCGGTCACGTCGCGAAAGAGCTAGGAGTTGTCAGCTCCTCCAGGCTAGGTGTAACACCCCGTGTTACGACCCCTAACCCTAACTAATTATTTAATCACTTACCCTAAAAGAGAATTAAAACCCATTAATCAACTAAGAAAGGGTCCACCATAATCCATGGACCCTCACCCCTAAAACCAACTCATTAGTCCTATAAGGAATAGAATTAGCAAGCCCATAGTATTTAGACCCCAATTGGGACTCTTAGGTATATAAATAGGGGGCATAGGAGGCACCTAGAACTCACACCACAAATAATCTCTCACCACACAAGAAGTTTCAAGAATTCCCTTAGGAGAAATCAAGAAAGGAGAAATCTTAAAGAAAGACCCTTCATAGCCATGGAAATTAATTAAGGCTAAGAGGTAACCCATGTCTTAACAAAACCTATTTTCTTTGCTATAATCTCCTTCCTTGGCTTCTTCTCTATGCTTGTGTCTCGATGAATCGTTTATGGTATTGATGATATGATCTTGATAATTGGTGAGATGATTTTATGTGGGATCTTGATGATCTTGATGATGATAAGAGGTTCTTGATGATTATGTGATGTTCTTGATAAATCTTGATGTTTCTTGATGTAAAAAGATGAACTATGATCTTGATGATTTAAATATGATTAGAGCCCTAGGATGAATTGTGAAATTCGTATTGTGATATTCTTGATATATATTTGGGTGTGAATTTGCATGTTCGGGGGTTGATTATACTTAGAAATCATGATAGGATGTGTGTTATATGATTCTTGCTTTTGATCCATTAATTGTCTACGTGGTGTCACCAATTACGTTTAAAAGTGTCTAAGCATGGTTTCGGGTTCCACGAAGGATCCCGGGACGTTTATTTTGATAAAGAGTCAGTGGGGGGTAGGGGGACCCGCCACCTACCCGCTGCCCGAAATACGACGCCACCGGCAGCGGGCAGACGACTGCCCGCCGGGAACCTGCTGCCCGGAGGTTTATCGCCGGCGGGTGATTCTCCACCCACCGGCTACCCGCTGGAAATTGCCCAACTTGGGACTTCGGCTTCCCCGTTTGATGTTTCCGCGACCCTCGTGGTGTCCCAATGGACTCCGTTTATCTTGCCTAATTCTAGTTGATGTTTCGGGTACCATTCGTAGGATAAATGAGTCTTATATATCGCATGCCAGTCGAATTGGTATCTGGTTGGCCTAGGTGGAAGGAGTATGAACCCCTTAGGATCAATCCTTGTATGTGGATGACCACGCATAGGTTTCATTATACGTTTTCCTCCCTTTCCCCAATGTGTTAATGTGGGTTGCATGTGCTTGCTATGTGTTATGTGTGCGTGATACCCCAATTTGGTTGCGATCAAATTGGTTATTCCTGAGCTGCGGTTCAGAAGCTGGCTGCGGTCAGAATTACACTCTTGGGCTGTGGTCCACCGTTTGGTTGCGATCAAACGTTTTACATGAGCTGCGGTTCATATTCCTGGCTGCGGTCAGATGATCACTCTTGGGCTGCAGTCCACTGTTTGGTTGCGATCAAATGTTATGATGAGCTGCGGTTCATCGGTCGGTTGCGATCGACCCCTTCGTGTTGCGATACGAGGTAGGGTGCGGCGGGGCCGTGTCAAAGCTATATGCACTGACCCTCATGTATGGGCATGCGATTGGTCCTGTGGCGCCACCAAAGTGTGCTTGTGTTATGAGATACGAATTGAATGATGATATGAATGAGATGAAGTGAAGCTGTGGGTTACCAGCATTATTCGCTGAACAGATATATTTGGCTTTCAGGCACAGATGATTAGCTCCGGAGCGCGCTAGAGGACCCGAGGCTTAGATAGATAGTTTCATAATTGGCCTGCGTGCCATAATGATGTAATGATGTTGTTTAAGGATAATTAGATAGTCTAGCCTGTGCATCTGAGTTCTCTAGCTCAGATGTGGCATAACACCCCGTATTCTTATGTTTAGTACTGCTCTGTTTGGTATTTATTAAGAATTTACCTTCATTATATAAGTTTTAAAAGTTTCAAAAATATGGGGTGTTACACGAGGACAACTGACTACGCCTTATTAGGCGGGGAGTTTGGGGTAAGCAGTCAAACCGCGAAATAACCATGTCTCTCAATGGCTCGCAGGCAGTCAGCCCCGCCCACTAAGGGACTTGGCTGTTCTGAAGTTCGATTTGTCTCTCGGGGGCTCGCAGTCAGTCAGCCTCGCCCACTAAGGGACTTAGCTATTTTGGAGTTTGATTTGTCTCTTGGGGGCTTGCAAGCAGTCAGTCTTGCCCATTGAGGGACTTGGCTATTTTGGAGTTTGATTTGTCTCTTGGGGGCTCGCAGTCAATCAGCCTCGCCCACTGAGGGACTTCTTTGTCGCCTTGCTCGTCCTCTTCTGACTCCTCCAAAGACGACTCATTGTCGTTGTTCCCTGCATGAGGAAAAAGGAAGGTTAGTACAGGCACTCTACCTAGTAAGCAGTCAGCAAGTAAGAAGAGAACAAACATGTCCTGGAGACGCCCTCGGGTAGTATACCAGCCGTTATCATGCCCCCCAGTCGCATCAAATGCCAAGCCGAGATGAGCTCACCCTCGGTGATCTGCTGGACCAAATCAACCAGATCGTCTGGGCAGGGTGCCAGGGTGGCCTCTTCTTGAAGCGAAAGTACGACAACTGTCATTAAGTCGGAAAATCAAAGGCCGGAAGGTGGTCGGGCGAGCAGACAAAGAAGAATTCCTCCTTCCAACACTTATGGGAGGATTCCAGTTTGTCCAGGAACTTACGATCGTCCCAGGAGCATATCTGTACATGACCCTAGGCGACCGAGCCGACCGCAATCGGTCGGAAGAGTTGGTGGAACAAAGGCAAAGAGGCCGGAACCTCATGGCGATAGCAGTAAGTCAGGAAAGAAACAAGGAGGCGATAAGAATTGGGCACCAACTGACCATGCACAATACTATAGTATTAGAGAAGAAGGAAAAGAAACGGAAAGACTGGCACATGGAACCCGCACCGGACAGACTGGTAGTGGATCCTCAATACTCGCCTGCCAGGGGATCGCTGACCACCTGGTTACCAGCACGCCGTGCGACCACCTCCGTGCCCAAAAGTCGACGAGCGTGGAGGAAATCCACCTCAGAGATTGTGGAGCAGCGACCGACCGGTCACTCCAAGTCCTCAAAATAGCCCGGTTCTCGGTCAATGGGAGGGTCCACTGGGGCTACAGAAGTGAGGCCTTGAGCCGCCTCCGGCAATGAACTGGTGGCCGGAGGGTTAGAGGTTTGACCCTGACGGTCGCCGGAAGCAGAAACAAAATGCAGTAGTGAGGAAGACATGGTGGAAGACGAAAAGAAAGCAAGGGAATGAGGAGGAAGAGGGTTAACCTTAAAAAACGACGGTTGGAGAAGACGTTGGAACTAACTCGGGAAGGGAAGAACGCCGGCCGTCGGAAAATTGGAGAAAATGGCTATGAAAAAGAGGTTACCGCATGAGGATTTGGGAGATGAAAATAGAGAAATTCAAAAGAAGAGAAGGGAGTATGAGAAATGCGGAAGAAGAGAAGGGAGTATGAGTCGTGTATTTATAGGTATGGCCAGGCGACCAGATTGTGCCACGTGTACTCAATCAAACGACTGGGGCAGTGACGTAACATTTGACGAGACATTACGAAAAAACGTGCTTCGAGACTGTAACCGGCGGGAATGGAGGGGTTGTCACAATTACATGTCAGTGACCGTACCGATTCTCGGAACCAGTCGAGACAAAAGCGAAGCCAGCCGACAGAAACACACGCCCCCGGTTGAGTGCTGGCTAAGTAAAAAACAAGATAGCAGCAAGGCGGTCAGGCCCCTAATCTCACACTTGGTTATTTTTTTTCTACTTTTCTGAGTCATCACTCGGCTAGACCCATAAAAGTGAGGGACTGGTGATAGATACCCCAGATCAGGTACTCGGGCTTGGAATATGAGGAGTATCCAGGCCTAACTGTAGAAGGGCACTTAGAAATTCAAAAGAAAGGGCCTCTCTTGTAGCCGACGACAGCGCGGGCACCCGGGAGACCAGGCCATCAAGCGGGTATACCCCGGTCAGGGTTTCTAGCTGGCTCAGGTGGCGGACCAGGCTTAGTAGTCGGCGTGTCCAGACCGAGCTCTCAGAAGGGTTCAGATGGGCGACCGGGCTCTATAGTTGGAGTGCCCCTACCTTGTCTCTTAGCCACCCTAGTTGGGCTACCTAGCCAAGTAGTCGGTGCGTCCCCGACCGAGTGCGCAATCCAGAGGTGGTTAACTGCGGATTCTGCGATGATTCCTTTCCTTGTTCAACAAGTAGATTCTTTTTCTCAGTTTATGCAGTTACCGCATATTATGGTAGATTCCTAAGTTAGTGTAGTTATTTTTTCTCCCTACTTGCCTTATGAAGGATCTATCTCCTTGTATAAATACCCTCCGGGGTCACCTTGTATAGGGTCGGATTCATAAATAACATCTCGTCACTCTGCCTCTTTTCTGGCATCACTTATTTACGAAAATTGTAACACCCCGTGTTACGATCCCTAAAATCAATTAATCAATTACCCAAAAGAAAGGATTAAATCACAATAATTAATTAGGAAAGGCCCACCATAGTCCACGGGCCCTTATCCCTAAAACCCAATCCTTAGTCCCAAAAGAAATAGAACTAGCAAACCCATAATATTAGTTCCTAACTAGGACTCCTAAATATATAAATAGGGGACTTAAGAGGCACCTAGAAACCCCCCACAAGAATAACGCCCCACCTCCCCAAAGAGCTCCAAGAATCCCCCTAGAAGAAATCAAGAAAGCAAGAAAGCTTAAAGAAAAACCCTTCATAGCCAAGGAATTAATTAAGGCTAAGAAGTAACCCATGTCTCAACAAAACCTATTTTCATAGTTATAATTCCCCCTTAGGGTTTCCCCATATTATTGTGTATTAATGACTTGTGATGATTATGATTGATGATTGATGTGATGATCCCATGGGGGATCTTGATAATCTTGATATTGGGAGATTCTTGATAATTATGATGTTCTTGATGATTATATGGAGTTCTTGATGATTATGTGTTGTTCTTGATAATTGTGTGATGCCCTTGATGCTTATGTGTTATTCTTTCCGAATCTTGCAATTAGAAGGCGAATCGTATTCTTGTTGATATAAAAGTGATTAGAACCCTAGGTTGTATCGTATGATATTATTCTTGGGTTATCGGGTGGGATAATCGCATGTTTGGGTGTTGATTATGTTTAGAAAAGCATGATAGGTTATGTGCCGTTCGTTTCTCGTATCTGATCCGTTAATTGTCTACGTGTTGTCGTTGATTGCGTTGTAAAGTGTCTAAGCATGGTTTCGGGTTCCACAATGATTCCCGGGGCGAATTTGTGTGATAAGAGTCAGTGGGGGGTAGGTGGGGGTAGGGGACCCGCCACCTACCCACAGCCGGAATAGTGATCCCGGCAGCGGGCAGCCGGCGGGCGGGCAGCTGCCCGCCGGCGACCCGCTGCCCGGAATAGTGAATCCGGCGGGTGGCCCCCACCCACCGGCTACCCGCTGGAATTTTCCCCATCTTGGGTTCCCGGCTTCCCCGTTTGATGTTTCCCTGTCCCCCGTGGTGTCCCAACGGACTCCGTTTATCGTGCCTATGTCTAGTTTGATATTTCGGGTACCGTTCGTAGGTTTATGAGTCTATTATATTGCATGCTAGTTGAATTGGTATCCCGTTGACCTAGGTGGAAGAAGTATGAACCCCTTAGGACTATTCTTAGTATGTGATGGATCACGCATAGGTTTTGTTATACATTTTCTCCCCCTTCCCAATTTGTTAATGTGGGTTGCATGTACTTGCTATGTGTTATGTGTGCATGTAACCCCGAGTTGGTTAAGATCAATCGGGCTATACGGACAGTCGGGTGGGCTGAGAACCATACCGGCTGTTAACCAGGCTGGTAGAGACCGGTCAGGTATATAAATATTATATAGGACTAAGTTCCACTATACGGGCAGTCGGATGGGCTGAGAACCATACCAGCTGTTAACCAGGCTGGTAGAGACCGGTCAGGTATATAAATATTATATAGGACAAAGGTCCACTATACGGGCAGTTGAATGGGCTGAGAACCATCCCAACTGTTAACCAGGCTGGTAAAGACCGGTCAGGTATATAAATATTATGTAGGACAAAGGTCCATCAGTCGGTTGCGATCGGCTCCTCCGTAATGTGAGACGGGGCAGGGTGCTGCGGGGCCGTGTCAGAGCTATATGCGCTGACCCTCATGTATGGGCATGCGATTGGTCCTGTGGCGCCAACAAAGTGTGCTATGTGATGAGATATGGAGGAGTTGTGTTTATGAGTATATTGGGGGATGTGACTAAGGGATTTATGCTGGGGATTGTTTATGTTGGGTTATGATTATTAATTGTGCTTATCTTTATCTGTCTTGCCTGTTGTGGATCATATACGCTTGTTATAACTGTTGCTTGTGTCTAGCCGTATCTGTCGAGTCATTCCCGGTTTTAAAAGCTAGAGTCTCGTAGGATATATCTTCATGCTTAAAAAGGATTTTCGTATATCTATATATATCTCTATATGTAATGTATTTCAACACGTTGGAGTGGGTTACCAGCATCTCTTGCTGAACAGATATATTTGGCTTTCAGGCACAGAAGATTAAGTCACTGGAGTGCGCTAGAGCTTGGATCATAGAAATAGTTAGTTTCCCTTTCGGCCTGCGTGCCATGTTTATGCATTCATATCTTTGAGACATTAGTTAGTTAGCCTGTGCACCTGAGTTCTCTAGCTCAGGTGTGGCATAGCACCCCGTACACTCGTACTCTGTTTGGGATTTAATGAGATTTCACCCTTAATTTATAAGTTTTAAATATCTTGAAAATCTGGGGTGTTACAAAAATACCACCGCGTCGTCTTTTTAAAATTACATCTGATTTATTCATCTAGACACGTGAACGGGGCTGAATGGTTTCCATTCCTCTCTTAGACGGTCGTTCGCATGAGAGCGTGCCCCTATATATATATATATATATATATATATATATATATATATATATATATATATATATATATATATATATATATATATATATATTTTATTTATTTATTTATTTATTTATTTATTTAACACGTTGAATGCATGTTTCCAAGTAATTTTAGTCGCTAGAACACTACCCTGCACAAGCATTGTTCACCATCACTGATTGGTCAAAGTCTCTACTGCTAGAAGCAAGACTACTCATTAACAGGGACGGAGGTACCTTAGGGCGTAGGGGGGCCCTGGCCCCATACCCCTACCTTCACCCTAAATTTTTTTAGTAAATATGTATGTATATATTGATATAGTATGGATAAAATACACTTTTGGCCCCCCTCTATTTTTTTTTTTTTAAAAAAAAATCTATAATGTTTATATTAAATGAACTCAAAATATATATTAAAGTTCAAATTCATTAAATAAAAAGAAATAAATCAAATAATTAAAGTGACCATTTTTCTTTATTATCTTATTTCTTTTATCAAGATTTTAGTAATGAATGGCATCAAGTATACATTTTAATTTAAAAAAATCTCCAAATTTGAGATATATACTTTGGTTTTATTAGTTATATAGAGTTAATTCCCAAAATGGTCCTCCCACTATGACCTTTTCTCAAATTGGTTTCTTGACTTTTAATTGCACTCAAAGTGGTCCTCCGACTATAGAATTTTAAGTCAAAATGGTCCTCCGTTAGTTTTGGTATTAAGTGGGTGTTAAAATGGGGGGTAAAACTGGTAATTTAGGGTTTTCACTATAGTCAAAGGACTACTTTGGGTGCAACTAAAAGTCAAAGGACCAATTTGAGAAAAAGACATAGTCGGAGGACAATTTTAGGAATATTCTCTTTATAGTTCAAACATGATTTGTACGTATTTTGATTAAAAGCGGTTGATCTTATACTTATTTTCATTTTCTAAATAAACAATCTTTTTACTTTAATTGTTAGCTAGAAATTTTTATTTTTTTTAAATAACTTAGAATAATAATTTGGATTATTAGCCTAGTCCTTATATATAGTTGTACAAACTAACATTAACTTTGGATGAACTCTTTATTATTCATAAATCCTTGACATTATGTATTTGAATTTTGATTTTCTACGATCATAAATAGGCATACATATAATGACAAAACTATAATGAAAATTATAACTAAATGGAGAACAGACATAAACCATTGCTCATTAAAAAAAAAAAAGACTACAGTTAAATTCAAACAAATAAGAAAGATAATAAAAAAAATTATTGTCTATTATAAAAATACAATATTGGTTTATAGGGGCAAAACAAAAAATGTTAGTCAGTGGAGGTGAATTTTTTTTTTTTTAAACTTCAAAACGTGATAAAAGGATATTTATAATAAAATATGAAATGGTTGGAATAAATTGTATATCATCGCTATGAATATTATATATTCATAAATACTTTTAAATTTAATTAGATCAATTCTAAGTATTTTATATTAATTTAAATACGATAATACACAGTTGAAACTTTTAGTTTATATTAACTAGATAGTTCATAAAAATGAAATTTTCTTTTAAAATATTAACTAGATAGTTCAAATTGGTCATTTGACTTTTAATTGCACCCAAAGTAGTCATCTGACTATAGTAAAATATTGAATTATCAGTTTTACCCTCATTTAAACACCCACTTAACACCAAAACTAACGATGACCATTTTGGCTTAAAATTCAATAGTCGGATGACCACTTTGGGTGCAATTAAAACTCAAGGAACCAATTTGAGAAAAGGTCATAGTCGGAGGACTTTTTTTGGGAATTAACTCTAGTTATATATGCTAATTAATTAATTAGTCATTTATTGTGTGTTTTAATTATTTATTTACTGTGTGTTTTAATTATTTATTTACCAGGACTATGTGATCTAATGGTACCCGGGTTGGATTTCCATTTGGAAGATTATGAGTTCAAGCCTCAGTGGAGGCGTTATTGGTTCTTTGTGTTTCAGTAGGTTGAGAAAGTATATGAACAGATACTACAATGTAATAGAGCCAGTAACTTTCAAAAAAAAAAAATTATTTATTTACATTTTTAAGATGCACATTTGCTAGTTTAAATGATTAGTTTTGAAATTGACAAAAATTAATATTGATTATTTAATTCGTCTTGATTTTTGTCTTTATCTCTCAAATTTTGAAATATTCAGTTAACCAGTAAAATGAATATAAGTTAATTATGAAAAAAATTAGTGAAAAAATAATTGACAAAATTTTTATTTGATTTTAAGTGACAATCTATTTTTAAATAAATGTTGTTATTGTTATTATTATATTTTGTGTTAATGTGAAAATTTTCTAAAGTAATGATTGACACCTGTGTCGATTGTACTCATAAAATTATGTATTTCATACTTTATTACACAGTATAATTAGAAATCGTTATCAATAATAATCACAATAATGTATGGTATATATAATTAATATGGTGCGGTTAATTATAATGTCGACTAACATTGTAAATTTTCTCTACTACATCGCCCCCTCCCCCCCCCCCCCCCCCCCCAACTTAAGTTTTCTGGCTCCGTCCCTGCTCATTGACAATTGTTATATCATGGACCAGGGTTCATACTGAACTATGTATCTTGGTTCATGTGTTTGTGTTTTGTGTTATGACTTTTTGTGTCTTGCGTTATGAAATTTTGAACTTTATGAGTATGAATTTTGTACCTGTAACAAATTAATAATTGGCTTATATTATGAATTTTTGTATCTTGTGTTGTGAAACTTTGTATATATGAACACAAATTATGTACTTAAATCATATTTGAATAATAAGTAAATATATAACATTTGTGTGTGCCCTGTGTTATGTTTTTTTGTGTCTTGTGTTATGAAATTATGTACCTTACGAGTATAAATTTATATATCTAGTCTTTTTAATCTAGCTGGGTCCATAATGTTATGCTATGTGTTTTGTGTTGTGATTTTTTATGTGCTATAAAATTCTTTACCTTACTTTGTACCTCATTGTTTTAATCTATGATTCATGCTATGTAGAACCTAGTCCATAATATAAATTACCATTCACTGATTGGTCTACCTCTTGAGCTATTCCAGTAACGTCGAGTCCAAATGGGTGGTCGTTCAGTTTCGAAATTAACTGTTTTACATTAAAATTCACATATATTTTTGCATACAGGCGCCCTTCGGTTTTAAAATTAACTAAATTTTCATATTGATAAAAATCATTTATTAAATTTTATTTATTAAAAAAACCTCAAAGGCTATAAGATGTCATTTGTTAGCTAAGAAAACTTTCACAAAAATGTAAAAAAGTACATAGTTTTTTTTTTTTTTAAGGAAATTGTATTTTTGTAACTCCAGTTATATTCGTGGTACAGGCTTAGTCCCTGAGTTATATGCGTGACCATCTTTAACCCCTAAATTACATGGAGTGACAATTTCAGTCATTCGAGAAATAGTACCTGGGGTACAAAAATCGCCACTTCGTGCATCACTTAGAGGTTAAAGATGATCGCGCATATAACTTAGAAACTAAATTTGTACTACGAGTATAATTAAAAGATAAAAAATGAAAATTTTTCCCTTTTATGTGTAATTGAGAAAGTATTTTTTAAATTAAAATCTAATTTTTTAAAAATTAGATTGCGTTTAGTAACTAAGAAATTTAAACTTTTCTATAAATTTAAAAGGTAGCAATTATGAATGAGATTTCTTAGAAGTTAGGAAAATAAATCTAACCTGGGTAGGATTCTTTTTCCGAATGACTAATAAGATATACAATTTAGTAAGTTACATAGTTATCATTTAACTTATAAATAGATCATATTTGCTATATCCCACACGTTGTTTTACCTATTCGCACCATCGGAGAAGATCGTAACTCATGAGATTGTTGCTCCAGTTTCTTCCATGTTTATATTGTTGTAAATTTTCACAATTATTGAAAAATGAAAATTCGGCAATGAAAGAATGATTAAATTACTAGGAATGTTAAATTCTTGTGTTTGGTTTAAAACTGAAATGTGTAAATAAAGCAACAGTAATAAGATAAATTGATTAAAATACCAAAAGCTCAAAATTAATAATTAATAATAAGAACCAAACATTGAAAATTTTATATTTCCAAACAAATATAACCTTAGTTATCTTAATAACTTGAACCAAACACCTCCTATTCTGCATTCTGCATTCTGCATTCGTGACTTGATAGGATAAAACACATCTTCATCAAAATCATTGTTCTTTAAAAATTAGAAGCACTTTCTGTGCACAATTGATGGACCAGACTCATCATACTCCGCCTTGGCAATCCACATCTGCACACACCAATAAAATGTTAAAATATAAAATCACAACAATACACAGTGTATTACATGTACAAATCAAATAAATTAGTTTGGAGTGACCCAACCAAGATGGCTAAAGGTACAAACTTGTAACCATAAAGTCACGAGTTCGAATCCCAACTTTCTTGGTTCGAGCGGATCATGTATGGACAAGATAGTGAGGGCAGGTTTCCCTCGTCATCCAAAAGAATAATAATAATAATAAACTATTGCCACATGAATAAACATACACACATATATATATATTCTTTACTTTATGGGGTTGGTTAATGTCAAACCTGTTGGAATGTGCTGAGGGAGGCTAAGATGGAGCCTCCAATCCAGACACTGTATTTCCTCTCAGGTGGTGCCACCACCTTGATCTTCATGCTGCTAGGGGCCAATGCAGTAATTTCCTTGCTCATTCTATCAGCTATACCAGTGAACATGGTAGTACCACCACTGAGTACTATGTTTCCATAAAGGTCCTTTCTTATGTCGACATCACATTTCATTATAGAATTGTATGTGGTCTCATGGATTCCTGCTGCTTCCATCCCAATAATCGATGGCTGGAAAAGGACCTCAGGGCATCGGAAACGTTCTGCTCCTATGGTGATAACTTGTCCATCAGGGAGCTCATAGCTCTTTTCTACAGAAGAGCTAGTCTTTGAGGTCTCGAGCTCTTGCTCATAGTCAAGTGCTATGTAAGAAAGCTTTTCTTTCATGTCTCTCACAATTTCCCGCTCAGCTGAAGTGGTAAATGAGTACCCACGCTCTGTGAGAATTTTCATCAAATGATCTGTCAAGTCACGGCCAGCCAAATCAAGACGAAGGATGGCATGTGGAAGAGCATAACCCTCATAAATAGGGACAGTGTGACTGACACCATCACCAGAATCCAAAACAATACCTGAAAAGGAAAAGCAGAAGCAACACCAAGGACCATGAGTGGGTAGACCGTAGACAGAAGTTCAAATTAAGAAAATCTCAAAAATTTTTAAACAACAGAACATACACCTCTACTCTCTTGGGAATTTTTCTGTAATGAACTTGAAACACTTCGAAGTGAAATCAATAAGATGATAAATAGGTATAAAACTCTTACCAGTTGTACGCCCACTAGCATATAGCGAAAGAACAGCCTGAATGGCAACATACATTGCTGGGGCGTTGAATGTCTCAAACATAATTTGGGTCATCTTTTCGCGATTAGCCTTAGGGTTTAAAGGTGCTTCAGTCAAGAGTATTGGATGCTCCTCAGGGGCAACACGAAGTTCATTATAAAATGTGTGATGCCATATTTTCTCCATATCATCCCAGTTGTTAACAATACCATGTTCAATGGGATATTTCAAAGTTAAAATTCCTCGCTTTGACTGGGCTTCATCTCCTACATATGCATCTTTTTGACCCATACCCACCATAACACCTGTGTGACGGGGGCGGCCAACAATGCTAGGGAACACAGCTCGTGGAGCATCATCTCCAGCAAACCCAGCCTAGAATTTGATCCAATACAAACCTTTTTGATTAATTGAATTGAGAAAAAAGAGCCCAAACTTTATAAAATAATTAAATAACATAGAAGTTCATCAACATATAATAGTAAAATCATCCACTTTGGCCAAAAAATAAAAGAACCCTAAATCAGTACCTTGACCATTCCTGTACCATTGTCACAGACGAGTGGCTGAATATCCTCTCCCTCTGCCATCTTATGCTACGTCCTGCAAGAAAAATGCAACATTGATGAAAAAAAAAAAAACAAAAAAAAACAAAAACAAAACAAAAACAAAAAAAAAGAGGTAATACATGAATCAAGTCATACAACTCTAACATCTTGGTGCTCTATTACTAGTCATAATCATAAATGTCTAAATACAGAAACTGGTGCAACAGTAATGTCTAAACTCTTGGTTAACTTTATCCATGAATCCTGAATGACAGAAAAGCTATGAGATATGCATTGCCATCTAATAAACATATAATGATACTATAAAAAATATACGGAATCCAAATGAATAATCTTTACTTCAAGTAAAAACTATAATGACGAATAAAAACTATGATATCTCAGTGTTAATTGTTAAGAAATAGATATGACTTATGGAGTTTCTGAAATAATGACTGTGTAAGCAAGCTCTTAGTTTTATTTATGAAAATGGATACTTCAAACCATTTAATATCATACATTTCCAGGGCAGTCTGAAACCTGTTAGAATGAAATCCAGAGATAGTGCAAGGGCAGGTGCTCAAGGCGTGCATATATTTTTGATAAGTAAAATCAGACTTTGACAACAACCAATTATTCAAAAATTTTCACTGCAGCAAATGAAAAAGCTCTTATTTTTTTATTGTTCTGCTACAAAATTCAAAGACATAATATTTAGAATAATGTCAACACGTACATACATCTATATATATATATATATATATATATATATATATACACACATACATGTACAGGGTACGTTTCAGGTGTGAACTAGTGCCATCGTGTGAACCTGTGAACCCCTATGCACCATTCAAATGAGAGATCAAACGGCTGAGATGATTGGAGTGGTGTACTGGTGCATCCAATGCATGGTGCATCGGATGCAGTGATACAATGGTGCAGGTGCATCAGTGCAATGATGTATATTACCCGGTCAAAAAAAATTATAAACAACAAGATCAATCAAGATCATCGGTACACAATAATACACAGATTCACATGATAGCATTGGTTCATGTTTGAAACGAATTCTACATGTACATATCATCATATCATGTACGCATATAAAACCGATCCGAGATAAAATGCAAAGTTGTCAAATAAAAGCAAAGGATGAAAATCATGAACAACGTTTCATTAAAATCAAACGCCAATCCGATCTAAAAAAACATCATCCAAATCAGAATGCTAAAATTATCATTTCGGAGAAATTCAAAGCTCTCGAGCGTAAAATAACAAATATACGGAAAAAAGGAGAATGGTTACGATTTCTGATTCATATCCACAGACCAAAAAGTATAAACTAACAATCGAATGTAGGAAACAAAGCAATCCATGATCGGATCAGTGGATCGAAAACGGAATGCAATTGAATCTACCTTTGTGAAAGTGGAAACCTGAGAGAGAATGACGAGAGATAGACAACGCTGCAAGGGAATCGGAGCTCCAAACTCTGCACTTCTCTGAGAGAGTTAGAAGGCGTAGGGATTATATGGAAGAAAGAAAACAAACGTGAGCCGTTGGATTAAGATGCAGTCTGGATGTACGGACGTGGGAGACACGTCGTGGGACTATCATTAGGGGTATTTTAGGAAAACCAATTTTTTCCCTCCAAAAGAAGACTGATGAAGTGGTTAATAATCATGGATATACATAAATTATTTTACTTCACTAATTTATTAATATAAAGTATTGAATCAAATCAAATAAAATAATGTCATGTCAAAATACGAGAAAATTAGAATGTAAAAATTTTGGATAATGAGTAGTATTGCTGTTTACTAAAATATAATAAAATGAAATTGGCAAAATAGGATTCTTTATTTCTTTTATAGGCAAATTAGTATTTGCTGCGTGCGTTGCACAAACAAAAATTTATATGTATTATAATGTTATGATACTAAACAAAATTAGTTTTATTAAAAATGTAATAAGTATAATTATACAATGTAATATTTAATATTTTTAAAAATTTAATTATGTTATTATTATGTTAATTTTAAAGTTTATTGTTATTTGAATCTGAATTTAAAATAACTAATTTAATTACATAGTTAATGTATTTAAATAAAAAAATTTTAAATAAAATAACATGCAATATTTGTCAAAAATCTCCATAAAAAATTTATTCATTTGAAAAAAGATTATTTATATAAGAACTATGTTTATGATATATCTAACTAGTAAATTATTCGTGTGATGTATGGATAATTTTGTTTTTATTTAAACTAGTATTTTCACCCGTGCAATGCACGTAATAGATTTGTTATAATATTTTAAGAATATTTGGATTGATATACAATTATATAAATTATAACGTCAAATATTATATAGTGCAATTGAAGAATTGAGTTGTATCGACTGTATTTTCTGATGTTATCCTTGCTTGAATTCGAACAAATAATTGCCCAATTAATAACCAATCTGTAGATGTACGCATCCGGTGCTGAAAATTTAGAGATTTTATATATCGGTGTTTATGATTTGTATTAAGTGGCAAATTTACTCGTTGTCTAGCAACTGAGTTATATAAATCATTTGCTATCCTAATTTATTTGTATGGAAGATATAATTTATGTGTAGATATATACCAATTTTGTCATCCTCGCATAAAAAGAAAACATAATATCACTGGCTGGAAGTACACATTATTGAAAATCTCTTTGTAGATGACATTGGTAGTAGCAACAGCATATTATCCATCCTCGTCCAGAGCTAACACCTTCCGCCCATCAGGATGGGTGATTCGGGAAAAGCCACATACAATAGACCATTGCCCATTGCATTACTATTTTCTTTGGGGAATCAATGAGCTCGGATTCATATGTATCACATATAATACATATATTATAGTTAATTCGTTTTTTTTTTAAAAATAATTAATCAGGGATCATTTAGAATTTTGAGTAAATTAGTAATATTCATTTCTTTTTTCAATTGACCTAATTTATTTGTTATTTTTAATCATAGTCAATTACTTTTTAATACATATCAATTAGTTAATTATTAATAACAAATTTTTTTAATATTCTCAGTCAATTATTAATAATAAATTATTTTTTCAATTTACCATTTTCTTTTAATTACCATATAATTAACATAGTCATGGAATAACGTAGTAACAATCTTCTCTGTGCAAAGTATTCTCTGTGCAAAGTATTCTCAAAATAGTTTGTCCATTACATGAATATTTTCTCTGGAAATCAATGAGTTCAGATCCATATATATCCATATAATACCTATATTATAGTTAATCTGTTTCCTGTTTGAAATAGTTAATTGAGGATTATTTTTAATTTCCAGCCAATTATTAATGTTCATTTCATTTTTATATTGGCATAATTTTCTTGTCATTTTTTATCTCGGTCAATTATTATTTTGTTACTACATATCAATTATTTAATTATTAATAATAGATTTAAAAAAAAATATTTCTAGTCAATTATTAATAACATATTCATTTTCCAATTTATTTATACTATTGTTTGGGCAGTCTGGCCATTTCATTTTTCATTTGAATCAATTTGTAATTATTTTTAATTTTTAATCAAGTATTAATATTCATTTCATTTTCTAATTGGCCTAATTTCCGTGCCATTTTTATTCTCAGTCAATTATTCCTTTTTAATACATATTAATTAGTTAATTATTAAAAATTAATAACATATTTATTTTTAATATTTCCAGTAAATTATTAATAACAAATACTTTTTCCAATTTACTTATACTATGGTTAATCCGTTTTCTTTTCGAAATAGTTAAATGCCAAAAATGTCGTTTGATTCTTCAGCAGTTTGGAGCAATGGTTTGTTCCAAGCCGTTGAAAACTGAAATTTTACATTTTGCAGCATTTAAATTTGACGCTTAGAGAAAGAATAACCTTTTTCTCAAAACACATTTGAATTATATTTAATTAGTTTTTTTTTTAAAAAAAAAAAACTTATAACTGAAGCCATTAAATGTTCCTTAAATGAATGAGTCTTTTAGGCTATCAATACTTGCCTAGCAGTGATGGGCAAACAAATCATTTCGTAAGTCATTAAGGGAGTCTTATATAGAGGAGCTCTTTGAGCTCATCTTCATTCAGTAACGATATTTGATCAAAGTTGATTCCAGATCAGTTGTGTTTTTTTTTTTATTATATATATTATTTTGTTTTGTATTATGAATTATTATTATTATTATTATTATTATTATTATTATTATTATTATTATTCATTTTTTTATTATTGCTATTGCTATTGCTATTGTTATTATTATTATTTTTTGAAAACTGTTGTTATTATTATCTTCTTCTATTATAATAAAGCAGAATCTATAGTTCCCGCCAAAAAAATTATTATTATAACTGATTTGGGAATCCGCACAACCACAATATTTATTTATCATATCTTAAATCAATTTTAAAAAAAAAAAACCTTTGTACATTTAGTGTAGAATACCCACAGTCACCATTTAATTCTGCCTGATGCCTCTTCAATCTTCAATGGAATTGGAATTAATAACTAACATTTATTTATAATATACATATACAAATTATAAAATGTACTATAAATAGTGGTCTAATCAGACTTCAAAAATAATCTTGCGAAAGCTGCTGTAAAACTGCCACTCAATACCTCCTAACCTCTCAGGTTAGCCATCTCCAGTCTCCGCATGATGAGAATAATCACAAGTATTATAACAGAAAGTGTGATAATTTCTGTTTTTTACCTTCTCTGTACTCAGTGGCGGATCCATAAAATCATCTGAGTGGGGGCGAATATTAAATGACGTTAGAAATGTGAATGACAAAATATCAAACAACCATAATGTTGGTTTTCACCGCGTTGATGGCTGCCCGGCAGGCCAACACTACCGGATAACTGTGTTTGCGAGTGTAAAGAAAGCGAGAAAATAAAGATAATTTTAGAGAATAATTGGTCGTTATTCCTTTAGGGTGTTGCCCTTCAAAATATGCCGCTCCCCGAGAGAGAGAGGGTTTCGTCTCCCGCCATGGAGATCCCATGGGGATATTTATACACGAATATCGAATCTATACATGGTAGGTAGGGCTGACATCTAGCCAAGGTCAAGGGTAAGTAGGGCTGACGTATGAGCTGATGCAACCATCGATTCCCTACCTTTCCTATCTAAGCGAATTATGGAAACTACCTAATCTAAGCGAATATTGCTTCCGGAAAATCTGCTGATACGCGTTTCGGGGCGTGTACCCAGTCGAGAGCTGTCCCGGTCGCATGAGGACACCTTCCTAAGTTTCTGCCTCCAGGTTGGAGCATCCCTCCTGGCAGGCCTGGTTGCCTGTCCGGGTCCTGGGGTGTTGCGCAGTGGGGGACCTCCCGCCCACGTGACCTGGTCGCCCGTCCCAGTCTCATGAGGCTCGTGATCAGGGACACACCGATCATCGTGACTGGTCGCCCATGGCATTTCCTTCCACGGCCCACTTGGGGACGCGCCGGCTGGCAGGCTGACTGCTCGATAAGTGCATAGTGGGCTTCGGGGCGTCTGTTATCATGATCAGGAGGTTCTTAGCCGTTTCCTCTTTCCCTCCTGGTCAGCCACCGGCTCGGCTCCCTTATTTGGCCTCTTGCCTAGGCGGCTAATTTGGGATATCTATCACCAGTCCCTCACTTTTTTAGGTTTTGGCTGAGCCGTTAACCTGAAAAAGTAAATAACAGAAAGCACAAGTTCCCCAAAGATGTCTTGGCCGCCTGGCTTCTCAGTCTGTCTGGATTTTGTTGAGCTCCCGAGCAAGTCCCAGGCTGGTCTCGGCATTACTGACTGGTCCCGTTTTTCCCGATTGGTTCTGGGAGCGGTACAGTCGCTCTAGGCGTACTGATGGCTATTTCGCTGATTCCACCGGGACATGCCTTCTCGCAGCCATCATGTAACATCCCTAATTTTTAAAGCCATAAGAGCTTATAAAAAATAAATGTGAATCTATTATTAAATCCCAAACAGAGCATAAATGACACATAATAGTCGGGGTGCTATGCCACACCTGAGCTAGAGAACTCAGATGCACAGGCTAAACTAACTAACAAAGCGTAAGTAATATCCAAATACAAATCAAGGCACGCAGACCATCTCATCAAAGCTAGAACTATCTAAACTAAGTCCACGAATCCATCTAGCGCGCTCCAAAGCTACTCAACTGCTCTTGAAAAACATTCGGTGTAACAACCGTCAGCGAATAATGCTGGTAACCCACTCCAATGCGTTAAGTACAATATAGGTAGATATAAGGAAATCATTTTGAAATTGGAATACATATATAACCTAAGCAACTATAGTTTTAAACCAAGATCAAGACACAAGGCATAACAATGACACTATAGAATGATCATAGAGGCTAGCATGCATCCTAAGAACGCAATACAAGACATAATAGACAGATAAGCTCATAAATAACAAATAGAGACAACAAGGGAATTCAGAGACAATCAATTAACAAGTAATCATCAAGGCACACAATCCATCTTCCAACCTTATACCAAGTTCCAACCTTGTGGCTCCCCTCCGTCCTTATATCAGTTCCAACATATACCTCCAAGCCACCTTTATATCGCCTCCCTTATCCCTCCGGGCAACTACATGCCCCCACCAACCAACCACCTATCAACCACCTCATATCATGATAGCGCCGCAGTGCTATTCGCATGATCCGTACCTCTAGTACCAATACCAAGGGGTCAGCGCATATAGCCCCGACATGGCACCGCAGCACTTATAACATGAACCATGCTCAAGGCAAGCTAGTCGAAGTTGGGTTTGTGCCTTCAGCACAGTAACCGCTAGGTCTGTACCTTTAGTACAATGACCGGGCACTCGTTGTGCCATCCGCCAACAATTCATTTCCACTAGTCACAATCTTATCATCATCAGTCACATTGATCATTGCGCAATGACCACGATACTCATCATCATTCAATCAATCAACACATCATCAATCAATAACAATCAACACATAGCAACAACGACACGTACTACACATAAATTCCTAGAACGGTATTCAAAACATCAAACGAGAGTCATACACGTCAAACGGGGAACAACGGGACACGGGAAAACAACAAACGGGGGAAAATATCACGACCCGCCACTAATTTCCAGCAGGTGTGCGGTGGGTGGAGGACCACCCGCCGGCGACGGTCTCAACTTCCAGCGGCTGCCCGGCAGGCAGTCGCCTGCCCGCTGGAATTGGGCAGTCTCGGGCAGCGGGTAGGTGGTGGGAATTCGTCCCCCCACCTACCCCCCACTGGTACTATGGTAGAAATTCGGCTCGGGGTTCGTTCGTGGAATCCAAAACCATGTCCAAACACTTTCTAACACGTAACAACAATATCACGGATTCAATTAACGAAGATTAAACCAAAAATCATTCCAAATACGCTCTAACACGATTCCTAAGCATGCCAAGACTCAACATCAATCAAATAACAGTTCAGGAGCATCCGGAACCTCAAGAACATCAAGAAAGCTATATGCAAAGCCCTAAAGATAAATCCTAGGCTAGACTCAACACCCGATCATGCATAAACCCACCCAAATATACCAAGAACATCACAACAACGAGATTCACGATATAAACCCTAGGGACAAGCTCTAGACATAATTAAATACAAGATTACACATATAATCAATCACAACATCAAGATCATCAAGATTATCAAATAAACACAACATAAACCCTAGGCAAGGCTCTATCAAGACTCAATCACAGAATCACACATACAATTATCAAAGGAGCCAATAAATAAGATATAGCAAGGAAAATAGGTTTAGTAAGACATGGGTTACTGTTGGTCCCAAAAGAGGTAAGGTGAAAGTCTAGAAAGGGGGGGTGGGGGGGGGGGGGTTAATAGACTTTCAAGCTTTTTCGCATAGCACAACAATTGCTAAGGCACAGAGAAACCAAAACTCTTAACTAGATTGTTAGAGTATGGTACGAAGCGGAAATAAATAAAGATAAGTGTGTGTGAGATTGTGTCAAGTATATCTCGTGTGAAGTAAGTAAAGAGCAGTAAGTAAAGAAAGCAGTAAAGAACACAAGACAATTATAGTGGTTCAGAGGTGGTGTAATCCTCCTACTCCACTTGCTCTTATCTCCAAGAGCAATTCACTATATCCACCACTTCTTGGTTCCAAGATACAATGAATTCCGTGATCTAGTGCTTTGATCACCAAGCTCGCACTAATCACGCCCAGTGACACCAAACTGCTGCTTCGGGTTTCACGTCGCCGCGCTACTTTTCCAGGATTTCACGACTCCGCGTTACTTTCCCCCCGTCTTCTACGCTCCGGTAGAAACGCTCTTCCGTGATCTAGTGCTTTGATCACAAAGCCCGCATTTATCACGCCCAGTGTCTCCAACACTGCTGCTTCGGATCTCACAGCTCCGTGTGACAATCCAGGATTTCACAGCTCCGTGCTACTTTCCTCCCTTCCTAAACTCCCGTAGGAATATCACTTGTTTAAAGACAAGTTTTCTTCTTGCTTCCAACTTCTGAGACTCTGTAGATGATCTTCAATATGATGCAGGTCTCTTGTTGATGAAGATTTAACACTCTTGAGTGATTTCTCGTGAAAGCTCTGTATCTCTGAGTGTTTTTCTCTCTTTGAATGTATCAAGTATAGCACTTGATTTTTATGCTCTGTTTAGCTCTGCTTTTAGAACTCTCTGAATATTTCTCTTTAAGCTCTCTGAGTTCTTTTTCTTTTCTCACTTGAAGATTTCTTTTTGGTATGCTCTGTACCAATTGAAACTCTTGCTCTTTGTATTCTTGCTCTTGTTCCCCATCTTCAAATCTTCATATCTTCATCCTTATATAGCTGGTAATGAGAATCTGCCCGTTGGAAAGAGACGATCTCATTTTTGAATTCTTGTATCTTTTGTCAGAGATCTTATCTTATCTTCTGGAAAAGTGTCAGAAAAGATAATATAGTTGTTTGTAGAGCTTCAACTTCATGCAAATGAGTTCCCAAACTTCATCTGATATTTCTCTGGTGTTCTCACATTTCTTGGGAATATCTGGGTCTCAGTTTTATGTAGAACGGCTTCTCTGATCAGCTCTGTAGTGGTTCTTGGGATTTAAATGCTTCAAAAAATATTCTTCAATTTAATCCCATACTAGTTGGACTAGTATTTTTCTTCTGCGAAATTCTTCTGCAAGTTTTCTTCATTTTCACGCTTCTTCTTCATCCTCATGTCTGGGTGTTCTCAGACTTCAAACTGGCTTTGAACTTCCTCCCAATTTGAATTTCTCCTTTATAATTGACACCCACGTCTTCTTTGAATCGGTCCCCAATTTGAAATTGCATCACATACTACAACTTGAATTGGATTTCAATTTTGCATTGGCTCCCAACTTGAATTGATTCCCATGTGAAACTAGCTCCCAATTTCATTTGATCTATGAAATCGGCTCCCAAGTGCGTGCAATTGCTTCTCAATTGCCACTTGCAATTGACGCCCAAAGCCAAAGCCAAACTAGCACCCAACTCCATCAAGCTTAATTAATTTTGGCATTTTCCACTTCGTCCGTACAGTCTATTGGTTACATCTCCAATCATCTTTGATGCACTCCTTTCTTTCCATAGATGCTTGATCTCCAAGTCAAATTCATGCAAACTTCAAATCTTAATTTTCTTTCACGAAAATTCTTCTGGGAATTCTTTCTGAGTAGTAGTGACGTGAAAATCATATCATTCATCTTCTTCTTCAATTTGTCATTTTCACCAGACAAATTCTTGATTTTAGGCTTTATATCTTCTCCTTCTATTTTCATGCATCTTCCTCTGTTTTTCTCTTTTGCTAATTAAATAATTTCCCGATCATAGTCTAAGACTCTACTAGACCTATAAAAATAAAATTGTGGGTTCTACAAATACAAATTTGGCATATCAAAACCATTACACTTTATTCCTAACAGTTACCTCTTAGCCCTAATCAATATCCTTGGCTGCTAAGGTTCTTCTCTAAGGTCTCCTTCCAATGGATTCCTCTAAGTTCGGTGGTTGGGGATTCCTTTGCTAGGGTTCCTCGGGGAATATCTCGCGTGGCAGAACTAATTGTGGTAGGATTTCTAAATGCTTTCTAACCCCCTATATATAGATTCAGGAGTCCTAACTAGAATCTGAATAGTAAAGGCCCACTTTCCCTATTCCTAATAGAATTAAAGACTTGATGGATAAGGGTCTATGATCTATTATGGACTGTACTAATTAATTAATGGGAATTCTAGTCCAATTAAATCCTTTTTAATTATAGAGTAAATACCCAAAATAGTCCCTCAACTATAGCTAAATTCACAAATTGGTCTATAGTTGAAATTGAAAGTTGAGGACCAATTTGTGAAATTGAAAGTTGAGGACCATAATTGGTCCGTATTCAGAGGCCGTAACACGGGGTGTTACACGTCATCTCAAGTGTTATGTCAACGGTCATCTCTTTTGGGCTAGAGACAGGTGTCACACTCTTGCCGCCTCTCTGTCTCTATAAATACCCTCGATCTTTCTTGCACTCCTCAATCTCACACCTTCTTTTCTCCAGCTCGTCCCTTGGCAGCCGGTATTCTTTGCTCTCTCCGCATTAGGGTGCCGTCTCCCTCGGCGAGCTGACTGCCCGCGCGCCTCCGATGATCCTCATAAACCGCCAAGTCCACCAGTGGGCGAGGCTGCCTGCCTACAAGTCCCGTCCTTTCGGCCGTTGTAGTACGACCACCGCCGCGCCAAGATGCGGTCTCATATGCTAGTGTAGAATCTAAGGGGCGCTCCTCTAGTGGAGCAGGCGCCGGCCCGAGAGGGGGTGCCCCTCCTTTTTGTAGAAAATCCACCGTCTCTCCAAAATAACAAGGTAGGCCAGAAAGTATATCAGACTCTGGCAACCCCTTTACCATTATCTATCCAGGAGAGGGTGGATGTATGCCACACTTTCATCCAGTCACGCAAGCTTTGCAGAGAGACGTGAACAAGATGTGTGCCTTTGCCATGTTTCTCATAATTAAGCCCGAGCTCCTTCGAAAGGCGTTCCCGTCGGACTAGCTGGGAAGGTGAACTTAGAATAAACTAGTTGGGAGGCGTTCTCGTTTCCCTATTTTTTGAATGTAGTTTGTCCTTCAAGGTCCTTTTTGAATGCATTTCTTGCCCGCTAGGCTTTTGTTCATCAACTGCTTTCTTGATCTTCCTGTTTATTTATTGTGTGTGCGTGCACTGCTCGCCGTCCACCAACCTCGAATAATCATTCGAGAATTCGCTAAGTCCCTTAGCGGGCGAGGACGGCTGCTTATGAGCCCCCGAGGATCCTTTAAGACTGCCAAGTCCCTTAGTGGGAGAGGCTGGCTGCCTACGAGCCCCCAAGGAAGCTCCAAAACTACCGAGTCCCTTAGTAGGCGAGGCTGGCTGCCTACGAGCCCCCAAGGAACCTCCAAAACCGCCGAGTCCCTCAGTGGGCGAGGCTGGCTGCCTACGAGCCCCCAAGGAACCTCCCAAACTGCCAAGTCCCTCTGTGGGCGAGGCTGGCTGCCTACGAGCCCCCGAAAAACCTCTAAAATTACCAAGTCCCTCAGTGGCCGAGGCTAGTTGTGACACCCCGTAAATCCAAACACTAATCAAGGATTAATTAGAGAATTAATCCTAGTCTCTTTGTTAATTTATTCCTAAAAATCCTGAAATTCAATAGTCGATGGACTAGATTTTGACTAGTCACTTAAGTCAAAGGGTTGTACCTTGTGCTTCTTGAGTTGTGCACTTGTTCCCTTGTCTTTCCAACCTTAGTAATGGTAGGAATGTGTTTTTACCTAAAGTTTGTGATTCAAGCTAACCTAGCCATACACTCTCATTTCATTCACCCTACAATTTAAACACAAAAATCTCTAGCCTCTCTCTAAAAAGAATTAGCTTCTTCTCCAAGCTAGGATTTGGGCATCCCAAATCTTGCAAGTTGTCTTCCAAGATTCCTACTTTCTTCATCTTGAGCATAGGGGAGGGTAAGATCCTTGGTCTTTTGGTGTTTTTAACCTCCTTTTAGGTGTCTTTTTCTAAAGATAGAATCTTTGTTGTCTTTTGGTTTGTGTATGAAGTTGGTGTGGAAGAAGAGCTTTAGGAAACGCTTTCTAAGGGTGATAAGAGGAAGTTATTAGGCTACAAAGGTAACCCATGCTTTACAAAACCTATTATCTTACTTATATGATGATTCTTGGCTTCTGCTTGTGATTCTTGTGTTGATTTGTGAGATTTAATGCATTATCTTGTAGTGATGCATGATTAGAGCTTGTTCTTAGGGTTCTTGAATGTCATTGCTTGGTTATTTCTTGGGTTCAAGTCATATTGTTGTTGTGTGTGAGATTTTGGGTGTTTTGGACTCGAATTTGGACTTGTTGTTGAAAATCTCCAAAGGGATTATGTTGGTGTACAGGGCATACCCACGGGCGGAACGGCGGGCAGAGGTCTACCCGCCGCCCCACCCGCGGGGAACAAAGGCCTCGTGGGTTGGTACCCGCGGGCGGAACTGTAACACCCCCGATTTTACCAAAATTTAAAAGCTTAATTCAAGGGAAAATAAGCTAAACATCCATTAAGATAAAGCGGAAGCTAACAATCAAATACGGGAAATGTTATGCCACACCTACATATCTACAGGTGCACAGGCTACGTCTAATCAAAACATCATTAACATACTCATAAGATCAAGGCACACAGGCCACAAGTCTAACTAGGAAAACCATAAGGAGCTACACTATCTAACGGTCTGCTAGCACGCTCTCCAAGAAGCTACTCACAACCTGTAAAAACAACATAAAGATAGGGGAAAACACCCGGTCAGCGAATAATGCTGGTAACCCACCAACACGCGTTAAGTATCATAATATACATAGATATAATCAAAACCATTTGGAACTGGGAATACAGTATATATCATTTAAAACCGAGAGAGGAAACATCAATAGACTCGTCAATCACTCATAACAAAGGTCAAAGACCAACATACTCATCAGGACAACAGAACCACAAGCAACAAGCTCAACAACAAGGTACAACGTACAACACACAAAGAAGGATTCATAAAAGACCAGCTTTTAAGCAATGAGAGGCAAGATTCACATCATAACGAGTTCCAAGTCCACGTAGGACGCCATCACACCAAGTCATATACCGTGGAGTCAGCACCACAGCTCGATTCATAGTGGATCAGTGTGGAGGACTCCAAATCATCAACAAACATGTATCACGTAGTCATCGCAACGACTCGGATCACATGCATAGTGTCATCGCAATGACGAGGACCGCATCCCAATAGAAACAGAGCTAGCAACTTTAAGTGTATACACCCCCTATTGAGATTCCAAGATCAATGGGTTAGCTACCATCTCTGGCAACGGGGATAAGGTTCCCATGTTGCCCACAAGTCACAAGTGTTAGGAATAAATTGTAATAGATTTTGATAAGCCATATTGTAAAATCGTAGATCCCCAATTTTATTAGACTAGTCGAGTCATAGACCAAGAAAGGGAAAAATAAATTCATTAGTTGAGGAAATGGATGAAGAAGATATAAAGCCAAAAATCAATAATTTGCCTAGAGAAAATGGCAAACAAAAGAGGAAGATGTATGCGTATGATATTCAAGAAGAAATCCCTCAAGAAATCCCGAAGAAGAAAGAACGTGACTTGAAGTTTGCATGAAGCTATCTTGAAGATCAAGCATCTATGGAAAGAAAGGAGTACACCAAGTGAAACAAAAAAGATAACCAAAAGGTTGTACGGACGAGATGGTAAAAGCTTGAATTATTATGTGCAAGGTCATAGGTTCGAATCTCACATTTCACATATTTTAAAGAAGCCAAGTTTAATTCCATCACCTTAAAGTACGGAAGCAATTTGCAAAGTCAAGGATGAGATTTCCAAATTGACTAAGGGATTTACAAGTGAAGGGATGAAGTTTCTCAAATTGGTATCCCGAAATTGAAATAGGGATGCAATTTCATCTGAAGGGTTGAAAGATTTCATTTCCCAAAATAGCGAGATTTCCCAAGTCAATTGAAGAGATGAAGTCTGGAAGCAGTATACAGACCCACAAAATAGCAAGGGATGAAGTTTCACAAGGGAAGAGATGAAGTCTGGAAGCAGTATACAGACCCAGACGTGAAGTACAGAGGAAAATATAAGGGATTATATTGGAGATTATATTTTGAAGATAAAAATTCCAAGACGCGTGATCTACACTAGATGGAGATTCATGGGACGCCATTTTTGCTAAAACCTCAAGCTCAACTTGAAATCTTTGACATATCTGCAACGTTATCTTATCTTCTGACAAAAGGCTATACAGCTAAGAGAAATTCAAAAATGAGAACATTTCTCTCCAACGGAAATATTCTCATTACCAGCTATAAATAGATGAAGATTGAAGCAGTGGAAAGTAGAAGCAAATAAGCAAGAAGCGAAAAGAACAGAGCTAAACAGAGCATACAAAATTCAAAGAAAGTTTTCCATCTCAGGAGCTTAAATTGATCTATCTTTTGTGAGATAAACACTCAGAGTGATACAGAGCTTAGAAAAGAAATATCCAAGAGTGTTAAAATCTTCATCAACTTCAAGAGGCTCAGCGCACCATTGAAGATCATCTATAGAGTCTCAAAGTTGGAATCAAGGCAAAACTTGTTTTTGAGCAAAACAAGGGAAAGGAGGAAAGTAACACGGAGTTGTGAAATCCTGGATTGTCACACGGAGCTGTGAGATCCGAAGCAGCAGTGTCGGAGGATATTGGGCGTGATTAGTGCGGGCTTTGTGATCAAAGCACTAGATCACGGAAGATACGTTTCTACCGGATCGTAGAAGACGGGGGGAAAGTAACGCGGAGTCGTGAAATCCTGGGAAAGTAACGCGGCGACGTGAAACCCGAAGCAGCAGTGTTGGTGTCACTAGGCGTGATTAGTGTGGGCTTGGTGATCAAAGCACTAGATCACGGAATTCATTGTATCTTGGAACCAAGAAGTGGTGGATATAGTAAATTAGCTCTTGGAGAAAAGAGCAAGTGGAGTAGGAGGATTACACCACCTCGCGAACCACTATAAATTGCCTTGTGTTCTTTACTGCTTTCTTTACTTACTGCTCTTGCTTGCTTCTCACGAGAATAATCTTGACACGATCTACACACACACCGCTGCGTACCATACTCTAACAATCTAGTTAAGAGTTTTGGTTTATCTCTGGCTTACCAATTGTTATACTGTGCTAAAAAGTTTGAAAGTCTATTCACCCCCCCCCCTCTCTAGACTTTCACCTTACCTCTTTTGGGACCAACAATTGGTATCAGAGCTGGTGCCTATCCGAGTCAGAATTTGTCTCTAATCGATACTAACAATTGGTATCAAGGCCTGTAGCCTATTTGAGTCAAATTTGTTTCAAAGCAAGTTGTCTTTGGGTCAACCTTGTTTCTGACTGCTAGGCAGATCCATCTTACCCAGTGTGTGTAAATTGGATTATTTGTCTCTCGTATCCACCGAGAAGATGAATAAAGATTTAGCTCAAAATCTATTATTCTCGCTTGATAAATTTGATGATTGGAAAGTGCGTATGCAGGTTCATTTATCTGATTTACATGATGAAATGTGGGAAGTTATCTCCAACGGCCCGATCGAAATATTGAAAGTAAATACGGCTTTTCTTCTATCACCGGATGCTCAACAATTCGTACTAAAGCCAAAATCGGAATGGACGCCGGATGATAGAAAGAGAAACAATCTTGACAATATTGCCAAAGATATTCTGTTCAAAGCCATTGATGATACAATATTCCCAAAAGTTCGAAAATGTACAAGTGCAAAAGAAATTTGGGATACTCTCATCGAGATCGGAGAAGGAGATGAACAAGAAAAAGATAACAAGCTCACTATTGCTATGAAGAAGTTCGAGGACTTCAAAATGCTCTCAAACGAATCCATTGTTGATATGGAAGCTCGAATGATCAAAATCCTTGGAGAAATTAATGACCTTGGCAAAAATATTAGCCAAAAGGAAATTAATCTCAAAGTTCTACGAGGCTTACCATCTACATGGGATATGAAGGTTACGGCTATGCGAGATCACCGAGATCTAAGAATTTTGTCAACCGACAAATTATTTAGTGATCTTAAAGCATATGAGTTCGAAATGAAGGCCAAAGATGATGATGTTCATGAAATTCGATATCCAGTTCTAATGGCCGAACAACCATCAACCTCCAGGTCAGTAGATAATATTGATTTTATAACTAACGAACAATTTGCTCTTTTTGTTAGAAAATTCAAAAGGTTCATGCGAAAAGGAGACAACAAAAATTCTGCTCGTGGAAAATATGTCTCTCGCACGACACAAGAAGAGAAAGTCGAAGAAAACAACAATTTATGCTACAATTGCCGCAAACCCGGACATTTCAAAATAAATTGTCCGTATCCGATCGTTAGCAAGTATCAAGGCATAAATGTTGAATCTACACCGAATAAATCCGAAAGCAAAGATCGAAGGTTCAAGCGCGACAAAAGAAAAGCTCTCGTTAGCAATGAACCAAATGAAAATGATGAGTCGAATGGATTGTCATCAAGTGATGAAAGCTCAAGTTCGGAAGATGACACGGCTCTAATATGCAAATCAATTGAGTTGAGTTCAAGTGAAGAGTGCTTTATGGCTCTTGGAGCAGAGGAAGAAGAGGTAACATCTAATTCTTTCAATTCTGTTAATTCCTCTTTTTCTCGTGAATCTATTGGCAGCCTAATGCGAGATTGTCAAGAGATTATGCTCACTCATCTTCAACTCAAGGAGCGCAATAATATTCTAATTCTTGAAAAAGAAGAGATGAATAAAAAATTGCAAGATGCTTTACTTGAAATGAGTAACTTGAAGAGTGAAAATATTCAACTTCAAGAAGAGTGTAAATCAAGAGAGGTTAGAGAACATAACCTTCGGGCTACCATTGCTACGTTTACTAATTCGTCCAAAATTATGGATAAAATGGTAAACATGCAAAAGCCATCAGGAGATAGAACCGGAATCGGTTATGACTCCACATGTTCTCAAACCCCTCAAAATCTGACTAATTCTACTGCTACTTTAAATAATAAAGTTCAAGTGGTAAAATTTGTTAAAAGTCAGAATAGCACAATGAGACAAGGACTTGGCTATCATGAGAAAGCAAAGTTGAATGTTGATAGGCCGAAACAGTTCAATACTACGGCAAAGCAACAAAAATTCTTCAAGCAAAGATATGCCAAAGAGTCAAGTGCAAAAAGAATTTTTAGAAAAGAGGGAAGCTTTTCTAGAAATAGAGATGGAAGATTTTATTCCACTCAAAAGGATTGGCTGTGTAAATCTTGTTTTAATGCTTCTTATAGACCAAAGCAACAATCCTCTTCCCAGGTGCCTAAGTTTAAAAATGTTTTTCAAAATCCGGCGCCAAAAATGTTTTCAAAAGTTAATTATGATTATCGTGTTTCAAATGGTTACAAACCGCCTCATCTTAATTCAATAGGATCAAGGTGGGTTTGGTTACCAAAAATTACTAACAGCAAAGGACCCAAGCAAGTATGGGTACCTAAAACCAACTAATCTTTTTTGTAAGATGTTTGGTACATCGACAGTGGTTGCTCACGCCACATGACTAGAAATAAATCTTGTCTAGTGAATTTCAAGAAAATCGATGGACCAAAAGTTATATTTGGAGGAAATCAAAATTATGGAACTACAAAAGGAGTTGGTACAATTGAAAGAAATGGTTTGAAGATCGAAGATGTTTCATTTGTTGAAGGCCTAAAATTCAATTTGTTGAGCACTAGTCAATTTTGTGATAAAGGCTATCTTGTGGAATTTTCCAAAGATAATTGCCTAATAAAAATGAGCTCTCAAATGAAGTTGTGCTCACTGGAAAAAGGCGAAAGAATATGTATGTTGTTGATTGGAGCACAAGCAAAGATTCCGTATGCTTAATGGCCAGAAATTTGAATGAAGCAAATTGGGAATGTCACAAAAAGCTCAACCATTTAAACTTCAAGACTATCAATCAGCTTGCAAAGAAAAATCTAGTTGAAGGGTTACCAAGTATTATCTTCAAGAAGGACCAAGTGTGTGATGCATGCCAACGCGAAAATCAAATCAAATCATCATTCAAGTCTAAGACGCACGAATCAACATCAAGACCGCTAGGCTTGTTACACATGGACTTATTTGGACCGGTTGATCCAATAAGTGTAAGTGGTAAAAAATATACTCTTGTTGTTGTTGATGATTTTTCCAGGTACACTTGGACCATGTTTCTCAAGAAGAAAAATGAAGTTGAACAAGTATTGCCGAAGCTGTTGAAGCAACTACAAAATGAGAAAGAATTGCAAATATCAAAAATCTGAACCGATCACGGAACCGAGTTCGTGAATGGAGTTATACAAGATTTTTGCAATTCACATGGAATTTCTCATCAATTATCTGCCGCTAGAACACCACAACAAAACGGTGTTGCCGAAAGAAGAAACCGGACACTTAAAGAAGTCGCACGAGTGATGATTAGTGCAGCCGGTCTCCCGAAAAGATATTGGGCGGAAGCTATCAACACTGCTTGCTATACGCAAAATCGAAGCATGATCCATAAGCAGTACAAGAAGACGCCATATGAGCTTTATAAAGGGAGAAAACCAAATATTGGTTATTTTCATATTTTTGGATGCAAGTGCTTTATTCATATTAATGATAAATTGCATCTAAAAGCTTTTGATGAGCGTGCAGATGAAGGAATTTTTCTAGGATATTCGACTACCAGCAAAGCATTCAGAGTGTTGAACAAAAGAACAATGGTGGTTGAAGAATCCATACATGTGGTATTTGATGAAAAATCACACGTCAATATTGATGCTCTGGACGAAAATGGCGAAAATATTGAGCAAAATGGTAACAAGTGTCATATTGATTTTTGTGATACTGATGATACGTGTGAAGAAAATATTTTGCAGGGAATGGATGAGTTGGAAATTAATTCTCTAGAAAATCCCATCTCTCATCCAGTAAGAAATGAAATGCGGGATGCAATTGGTATTGAAATTGCAAATCAACCCAGGGATGCAGTTGAAGTGGAAATTGCAAATCAGCCCTTGGATGCAATTACTGGAGAAGTTGGAAATCTAGAAAATGAAGCAGAAATTCGAAACAGTGCTACCTCTTCTCAACCAGTAAATTCACCCAACACCATGCACCCTTTTGAACCAGACTTAAGATGGCTCAAAAATCACCCACCAGATTTAGTGATCGGAAATGTTCGAGATGGCGTGAAAACAAGATCATCTACCATGGAAGCATTGTTCACATGTTATCTATCTCAGATTGAACCAAAAGAAGTGGACGAAGCTTTAAATGATCCAAGTTGGATTGACGCCATGCAAGAGGAACTCGATCAATTCAAAAGAAATGATGTTTGGGAACTTGTTCCAAGACCATTGAACCACAATGTTGTAGGAACTAAATGGGTCTTCCGGAACAAAGCAAACGAAGAAGGCGTAATTGTTAGGAATAAAGCAAGGCTCGTTGCAAAAGGATACTCTCAAGAAGAAGGAATAGATTTTGATGAAACCTTTGCACCGGTAGCCAGACTCGAAGCTATAAGAATTTTCCTAGCCTACGCCGCACACAAAGATTTCACTGTTTATCAAATGGACGTGAAAAGCGCATTCTTGAATGGACTACTCGAAGAAGAAGTTTATGTCGAACAACCCCCCAGGTTTTGAGGTAAAAGGCGAAGGTGATAAAGTCTACAAACTTTAAAAGGCATTGTATGGGTTGAAACAAGCACCTAGAGCTTGGTATGATACATTGTCAATGTTCTCGATAAGCTGTGGATTCACCAAAGGTCTTGTTGACAAAATTCTCTTTAGAATTCAATATGGTGACCATATTTTATTAGTGCAAATATATGTTGATGATATTATTTTTGGAAGCACTAACAATTCTTTGTGTGAGAAATTTTCGAAGCTTATGCAGAATAAATTCGAAATGAGCATGATGGGTGAATTGAATTATTTCTTGGGCTTACAAGTCAAACAATTGAAGGAAGGAATATTCATCAATCAAGCAAAGTACACCCGCGACTTGATAAAGAAGTTTGGCCTTGATGGAAAATCATCGATCAAAATTCCTATGAGTACATCAATAAGGCTAGACAAAGACGAAGATGGAAAAGATGTCGAACAAACGAAGTATAGAGGAATGATTGGTTCACTACTATACCTCACTGCAAGCAGGCCAGACATTTCTTATGCTGTGGGAGTGTGTGCAAGATTCCAAGCAAATCCAAAAGAAAGCCACCTCACCGCAACAAAGAAAATCATAAGATACTTGAAGGGCACAATCGATGTTGGATTGTGGTATCCTAAAGGTACAGATTTTACGCTAACTAGTTTTTCAGATGCGGATTTTGCAGGTTGTAAAATAGACAGAAAAAGCACCTCCGGAACGTGTCAATTCTTGGGAGGAAGGCTTGTTTCTTGGTTTAGCAAAAAGTAAAATTCCATCGCAACTAGTACCGCCGAGGCCGAATATATTGCTGCAGGAAGTTGTTGTGCTCAAATTCTGTGGATGAAGCAACAATTAAAGGATTATGGAGTGAATTGCGACAATGTTAGCATATTTTGTGACAATACAAGTGCAATCGCTATCACCCACAATCCAGTGCTTCACTCAAGAACCAAACATATCGACATACGACATCATTTCATAAGGGATCATGTTGAAAAGAAAGATCTAAAAATCGAGTATATCCCTACGGAGAATCAAGTTGCAGATATTCTCACGAAGCCTTTATGCGAAACGAGATTTTCTACTTTAAGGCATGAATTGGGAATGTTGGAAATGAGCTAAGTATCACTGAACTTAATCTCTTGATCTAAAATGATACATATGCTCAAATTATGTGTTCTACGTGTTTATATGCTATTATATGTTTTACGTGTTTACATATTTCTATGTGCTTAATTTTCACGTAAGCTAATTTGCTAAATGTGTTAAGTTTTCAATTATGTATTTGCATGTGAAATTTAACGTGAAAATATGTGCCATGCAATTCTTTTTCGAAAATCTATGTTTATTTGATTTAATCGCATGATTATGTGTTTTAATTATAGCTATGACATAATATACGTGATATGTATGATTTAATTGTTTATGTTAAAATTGCCGTGCCAATATGTGTGTTATAATTTAATTACTAAGTGCTTTTAATTAGTTATTTCAATTGGTATCTAAAATAATTTGCTAGTTTCTAAATATTTGATTATTTGATTATATTGTGTGTTTTAGAAACTACCATGTATGTGTATGTATATTATTGGTGATTAATTGAAATTTGACTAATTTTCCTAAATCTGTATTTTAATTAGGAGATTACCGTGTATGTGCATAATTATATATGGATGTGATTTAATTGCTTTTATTTAAAATTCCATATATGTTTCGGAAATTATATGTGAGATTTACGGATATGTGTGTGTGATTTGTGTGATTATAATTATGTGATTTTATATGATACATCTAACGTGAAAGTGTTTTTGAGATGAAAAAGGAAGAGATCAGATTGGATTTAAAACCTCCACCCTTTAAACCTCTACCCCATAAAACCCAATCCCATTAAAACTCTTCACCTTTCAAACCTATACCTCTTAAACTTCCACCCATAAATTAAATCCCACAAAATCTCACCCCCTCTCACAAAATCAGATCCCCTCTCATTAATCCTAATCGACACCCTCTCTCTAGAAGATCTCGATCGTCACCCATGCCTCAAATCTGAGAAAATCTCCTCTTAAACTCCAGTAGTTACTTGTCTAATCTCTCTTAGCACCGTCCTCCTCAACCAATAGAAACTCACCCAAATTTAATGGATGTCAATCATACCTGTCAGAACCCATCTGTCGACCATAACCCCTAAAGCCCTCAGACGTTCTCGAGCCTATATATTGGCGATAGCAACCCAAACACCAACCGTGCAGGTAGTCTATTTTTTTTTTTTGCAGGAGAACAATGGTGTCAAAGGAGAAGAACAATGAAGAAAGGAGAACATCCAAGAGAATCTGGAATCAAGTGCGACTCCAAAAGTTGCGAGCCAGAAGGACTGAGGCTGGATGACATCTTGTTGGAGACACTGCAAACGACCCTCTTGTCGTATCTGAAGAGAAAAGCTTTGATAAATATACACCTGTCTCACCACCACAAGAACCGGGGTTTTATTTATGAAGAAGGAGATGCCAAGAAAAGCCTATCACCCACCGTGTCAAGGCTTAGCCGAACCAGAGAAGTCCAAAGGGTCTGAATCCCCTTTTCTGAAGTTTTCACCTGTTGTCCAGTCGGACATCTACCTGGAGATCCTGAACATGAGCGATACCGAGTACCTCCACTATCTGAAGCAGCTGACATTTGGACCGGTCATGCCACCACCAGGATTTGAAGGGCATACTCAAGAACCTCTTGCACCACCCGTTCAAAATGTTGCACCATCGGTCGTAGAACAAGATCTACCACCAGTTCCACCTGAACTTGTTCTGCAATCTGCTCCACCACCGGTGAATCCCCGTATCCGTCCACCCGTGGACTATACAAGGTTCTTCAATGCAACGTACTCGTCCTCAAGCTCGAACATGCACAGCGAAGATTCAGGACCAGGGTACTGCCCATCTCCTCCACACACTGATGAGGACAATAGTGAAGATGAATATTGTTCTACTAATCGCAGTTGATGTGGTTGTACTGTCAAGAATGTCTTTTGTGATCCTCTTTTGTACTCCTGATTAAAGGAGTAATAAATAAAAATGTCGGGTTGGCTGTGTTTGGAACAAATCGTATTCCTACCCCATTAAAAAAGGACCAAAAATGAACAATCTTCATCATCACGTCATATGGTCAAAAGTCAAAAAAATGGACCCTACAAGGGATGAATTAAGAGACCAAATTGATGGTGAAATCAGACCATCAATTGGGGGGAATACTTATATGAAGCGCCAGTGCACAATAACACCTCTGTGATGTCTCCTCAAAATAACTCTCTGGAAGAAGTTAATTTAAATACAGAGATTATTTCAAGAACAGAGGTTATTGAAGAAGAAACTGGAAATCATCTTGAAGAAGCCGAATCACCAGAAGAAAATTTGCAGCTTGTTGAAAATCCAGTTCTTGGTGATCCACGAAGGAATTTGTTCAAAAGTCTACACTCTCTGAACATGAGTAGAAAGCCGAACCCGGAGACGAAGATGAAGATGATTTGTTAACATCACTTTTTGCAAAAGTCACAGAATCAAGTGATGTTGTGTGTCAAAAGATTGGAACAACTCTTACCGAGCAAGGACATCTCTCGTTACAACACTTTGAGGACACACGAACAAAATTTGAAGGAGCTATTGGAACATCAAAAACGCTCTGCAAACAAAGATAGACAGAGCCGAAAGACATCTAAAAAGGAGATCTCACCGAAGGATTATTGGAGATAATCCAACTCATGAAGAAGGAACGAGAAGCTACTGAGAAGATCAACAATGAAAGACACATGAGACAAATAAAAGCCATACAAGACCAGGGAGACAAGGATAAATCACCTTGAGGTAGAATTATCCTCTATGGCTAACAAAATATCTGATTTGCAGGATGTTTCTCTCAAACACATGATGAAGTTAAGCTTGTTAAAGCCAATCAAGAACAAGATTCCAAATCCCTTGGCTTTTTGATTGATAATGCCATAAGGGGGGAAGAAATTCTCAATCATCTGGCTTTACAAACAACATGAATTCATCATTGGAAGTCAACCGCAACAGCCAGTTTTGACCGCCGCACCAACGAAAGGCCGAAGGCCGAGGACGTGGTCAACAATCCCAAGTTGGTTTCGCTCAATTTGCAAATCCGAGTCTTGGATCAGCTCATCGAAAGTGGCCGAAACTCGAGGATGGTTCGAATGCTCAAAGGGAACCGCAACACCACAGAAAATTTGGACATCCGAGAATGTGCCAAGTTATGGTGAAAAAGATGGCCCAAAGCTGATCAAGCTCAATGGATTTCTGAGAAGAATAAGGAAGAAGAAGCAAAAGGAAGCAAACCGAGATGTGGTATGAGCTCAGAGACTATACCAACAATAATGGTGAAAGTTTGGGACTCCAAAGAAGCTTTGAAGAATGCATAATTTGGTGGGAAGCCGGAGCTCTTCCGGGCACCAATATTAAAGAGGCATTTAGACACTACATGGCTGGAAATGTGACTAAGAGATTTGAATGTGAAAAGTTCAAAACGATATCTGCAAGATGAGAGAACATATCAAGGATATATTGAAAGCTGACATGGGAGTCAAGAAACTCAGAAGGTAATCAGATATGAATTCCTCAAAATATGATGTTTTGAATTTCTATGAATTTGGCTACATAATATTTCCTCTAATCGACTAATATGAATAAATATTTCCATGGTCTGATCTAAGTCTGTTTTGATTTATTTTTTGGCTATCATGTATTAGTTCGTGGAATTAAAAGACAAGAATTGTCAAACGCATGCAAAAATTTGAAAAGATAAAAATTAATTAAAAAAAATTAATCAAGGATGCGTATGGACTTGTCTGAATTAATTCACAAGTTTTTCTTTTCCTAGAGTTATTTTTTGTCAAACTCATCTTGGCTTTGTCAAAATAAAATTAAGCAAAAATGAAAATATTTTTCAAAGACTTAAAGCCAATGTTTGAGTATAGGTTATGGCATTATCAAAAGGGGGAAATTGTTAGGAATAAATTGTAATAGATTTTGATATGCCATATTGTAAATCGTAGATCCCCAATTTTATTAGACTAGTCGAGTCATAGACCAAGAAAGGGAAAAATAAATTCATTAGTTGAGGAAATGGATGAAGAAGATATAAAGCCAAAAATCAAGAATTTGCCTAGAGAAAATGGCAAACAAAAGAGGAAGATGTATGCGTATGATATTCAAGAAGAAATCCCTCAAGAAATCCCGAAGAAGAAAGAACGTGACTTGAAGTTTGCATGAAGCTATCTTGAAGATCAAGCATCTATGGAAAGAAAGGAGTACACCAAGTGAAACAAGAAAGATAACCAAAAGGTTGTACGGACGAGATGGTAGAAGCTTGAAATATTATGTGCAAGGTCACAGTTTCAAATCTCACATCCCACATATTTTAAAGAAGCCAAGTTTAATTCCATCAGTTAAAGTAAGAGGCGATGGTTTTGGATGAGATTTCCAGGGAAGCAATTTGCAAAGTCAAGGATGAGATTTCCAATTAAGGATGAAGTTCCGAAAATGAGATTTCCCCCAAATTTGAAATAGGGATGCAAGATAAGGATGAAGTGGGAATTGAAATAGGGATGCAATTGTTTCATCTGAAGGGTTGAAGTTCGGAGATATAAATTGAGATCTACAAGGCTTCAATTCAATTGGAGATATAAATTGAAGGGATGAGATTGCAAATCAAGTCAAATCAAGTAAGGGATGAGATTTCAATTGACAAATCTAGCAAGGGATAGAGATTTCATTTCCCATTCCAAAATCAAGTAAGGGATGAGATTTCAATTGGCAAGAGATAGAGATTTCATTTCCAAAATAGCAAGGGATGAAGTTTCACAGGGAAGAGATTTCCCAAGTCAATTGAAGAGATGAAGTCTGGAAGCAGTATATAGACCCAGACGTGAAGTACAGAGGAAAATATAAGAAGAAGTTGCAGAAGCAAAAATACTAGTCTAACTAGTAAGGGATTATATTGGAGATTATATTTTGAAGATAAAAATCCAAGAGGCGTGATCTACACCAGATGGAGATTCATGGACGTCATTTTTGCTAAAACCTCAAGCTCAACTTGAAATCTCTGACATATCTGCAACGTTATCTTATCCTCTGACAAAAGGCTATACAGCTAAGAGAAATTCAAAAATGAGAACGTTTCTCTCCAACGGAAATATTCTCATTACCAGCTATAAATAGATGAAGATTGAAGCAGTGGAAAGTAGAAGAATAAGCAAGAAGCGAAAAAGAACAGAGCTAAACAGAGCATACAAAATTCAAAGAAAGCTTTCCATCTCAGGAGCTTAAATTGATATATCTTTTGTGAGATAAACACTCAGAGTGATACAGAGCTTAGAAAAGAAATATCCAAGAGTGTTAAAATCTTCATCAACTTCAAGAGGCTCAGCGCACCATTGAAGATCATCTACAGAGTCTCAAAGTTGGAATCAAGGCAAAACTTGTTTTGAGCAAAACAAGGGAAAGGAGGAAAGTAACACGGAGTTGTGAAATCCTGGATTGTCACACGGAGCTGTGAGATCCGAAGCAGCAGTGTCGGAGGACATTGGGCGTGATTAGTGCGGGCTTTGTGATCAAAGCACTAGATCACGGAAGATACGTTTCTACCGGATCGTAGAAGACGGGGGGAAAGTAACGCGGAGTCGTGAAATCCTGGGAAAGTAACGCGGCGACGTGAAACCCGAAGCAGCAGTGTTGGTGTCACTGGCGTGATTAGTGTGGGCTTGGTGATCAAAGCACTAGATCACGGAATTCATTGTATCTTGGAACCAAGAAGTGGTGGATATAGTGAATTAGCTCTTGGAGAAAAGAGCAAGTGGAGTAGGAGGATTACACACCTCGCGAACCACTATAAATTGCCTTGTGTTCTTTACTGCTTTCTTTACTTACTGCTCTTGCTTGCTTCTCACAAGAATAATCTTGACACGATCTACACACACACCGTATCGTTTATTTATTTCCGCTGCGTACCATACTCTAACAATCTAGTTAAGAGTTTTGGTTTATCTCTGGCTTACCAATTGTTATATTGTGCTAAAAAGTTTGAAAGTCTATTCACCCCCCCCCCCCTCTAGACTTTCACCTTACCTCTTTTGGACCAACAATAAGTAACCAAACGGCCATCTGGAGCTTCACTACCGGTCCGTTCACACATAAGTCCCCACTGTTCACTTTACCAGCTCAATCATCTCATCACATCAATCCATCATCCCTACAAGAGTCAATACACACGGAATCTAGAGATACAACAACACATAGATTCCACACAAAGTGTGTACAACAAAGGATAAGCTCAACAATAGCTTAATCAAGGAATAATCATATACACGGGATCACATCAAGGGGTTTCAATGAAGGACATGAAACGATACTCAACAACAACAATGGACCTTAATCCAATATCAATATGATTGGCAACACAAGTTTCCAATCCTCAATAGAAAGAGACAAACAACACATACTAGCATCAATGACACCCAGACTAGCATGCATATCAAACGGGTAACCCAAAATAGTTCCAATGAACTACAAAGACTCAACAGCAATCCAACGAATCACAAGGTTGGATCATTAGCACGATTCAAGATACCAAATCCTAACATGGATACTTAAGACATCGCTCTAGACATACGTAAGAACAAGGAGACACACAAAAGCTCAACAAATCCAATCAAACGGGGGCCAAAGAATCACACATGAATGGGCGAAAGGGTGGGAAAACAACCCCAAACCATTTATCAAACATGTTCCCCGCGGGTGGGCCACGGGTGGGCCTCCACCCGCGGGTACACCCTGCACCCAAAAATCAGCATTCGTTGTTTTGCACTTTTAAGGCCAAGTTCAAGTCCAAATGACGCCCAAATCTTCCACACAACAAAGATATGACTTGAACCTATGAATAACTCATAAAATAGAATCCAAGAACCCTAAAATACAAGCTCTAAACATGCATTATCACAAGATCATGCATCAATCACTCAAACACATCAAGAATATCACATAGAAGCCAACAATCATTATTATCAAGTGAAAATATGTTTTGTGAAGCATGGGTTACCTCTTGTAGACCAAGAACACCTTCTTCAGCCTCAAAGCAAGACCAAAGCTCCTCTAGATCAACCTAGCACTTCACCCACCACTAGATCTTCTACAAACCCCCAAAACCCACAAGGTAGAAGAAAGATTAAGAGAAAAGATGGAGAAATCTTGTAAGGAAAAGGTAGGGAAGGATAGATCTTACCATTCCTAGCCTTGTAGTGTTGGAAAGCTGGAATCTTGGCTGGGGATTTCTTGAAGAACTTGTGAAGATGAACTCTAGGATTTCCTAGAGAGAAGGAGGAGTAGGGAGCAAGAAAGAGATGTAGAGAGAAGGGAAATCCTGAAAAGTGATTTGGATTTCCTTGGTTAGGGTAGGTTTTAATGCTAGCATTGTGTGAAATGACCAAAAGGGCCCCTTCATCCCAAAACTTGTTAGGAGAAAGACAAAGTCTAAGGTACAAGGTCTAAAGCCCAAGCTACAACTCATTGACCAATTTATGAGGATAAGGAATTTGGTCAAATAGGTCCTTCAACTAATTTCAAAGGGAAATTAGGATAAGAATTGTAAAGCCACAAGGAATCAATTAAGGAATTACTTTGGGTTTTATGGAATGAATTTCTGGGGTGTCACAAGAACCGCGGGTGGTTGTCCACCCGTGGCCCCACCCGCGGGATACATTATTGATGTTGACCGGGGATTTGTTCCCCGTGATTCTTTTGACTCGGTATTGATGTTTTGACCTCCCGATGTTGTTTTATTGGCTATTTGTGAGTTTTCTTGATGTTTTGTATGTCTAGAATGGTATGTTAGGAATCCATGTAGGATTTGGTATCTTGAATCGTGCTAAGGGTCCGACTTTGTGTTTCGTTGGACTATTGTGAGTCTTGAATGTTCTATGGAACTACTTTTGGTTTACCCGTTTGATAAGCATGCTAGTTTGATGTTGAAATGCTAGTGTGTGCGGTTTGTTCTTTCTTATTGAGATTGGCAACTTGTGTTGACCATCGTTTGGTGTCGGATTGTGATCCTTCGTTGTTGAGTATGGTTTCATATCTTTGTTGTGATCCATTGATTGATTCCTATGATGTGAACGTATGTAATCGTTGTACCCTTTGATTGATACTTGATTAAGGTTATTGTTGAACCTTAGTCCTCTTGGTAATGATGATGATCTTGTGTGACTATGATTTAAATTGGTGGTGTGTTACCTGAGCATTGGCTCATATATTGGAGGTTATGTAAATGAAATTAATGGTACCCTCGTGTACTTGTGACATGTAGTTGTCATTGTGGCATGTAGTTGCCAATGTGTGAATGTGTAATCTTTGCTAATGAGCATGTCTTGATGTATTCTACTTTGTGATCAGTAGAATGCATCTTGAGTTGTATTGTCTGTCATGATTCTTGTCTTGTTAATTCTGTAAGGATGTTGATTCCTTTTCCTTTGAGAGTGTGAATGAGTCCTTGAAGTTGACTTCTCTATATGGCTTTTGAAATGATATATACTGTATTCCGTTTCAAAATGGTTTTGACTTATACTATCTATATATGCTATTTAACGCGTATTGATGGGTTACCAGCAATGTTCGCTGACCGGGTGTCATCCCCATGTTATGTTTCCTTGTTCTACAGGTTGTGAGTAGATGCCCGAGAGCGCTAGACGTGGAGCGTTAGATAGCTTAGTCACCTTGTCTAGACATTTTGTTGATGGCCTGTGAGCCTTTTGAGCGGCCTATGTGCCTTGACTCTTATTGACTTGTTTTTACTGTTTAGTTTTTCCGCCTGTGCATCTTAAGTACTGTAAGATGTGGCATAATACCCCGTTTAGACTTGCTTCCACTTTATGTTTAATGGATGATTAGATTTCTTTTCTCTTGCATTTAAGTTTTAAAAATATGGTAAAATCGGGGGTGTTACAGTTGGTATTAGAGCCTAGGTTTGAGCCTAGGATGTTAAGAGTTGGACTTTAAGAACCTAAGTTGATCTTAAGTTAGTTCTTGTAAGTTGAGACTTTAAGCTGACCCTTAAGTACCTAAGTATAGGATCCTTAGGACGCGCGGTGAGGTTGTGAGTTCTTTTATCGTTTCCTGTTGTTTTTCTGTGCTTTGTTTCCTTTTAGCTTTGGTTCTCTTTAGTTAGGGCACCAGGTAAGGGTGCGGGCCCTAAGTTTCCTCCCGTTATCGTGCTATTCCTGTAGAAGTCAAGGATGGCACCATCGAGACGTCGTGCAAGGTCTTCAGAAGCGGCCACCAAAAACAACAAACGAGGGAAAACATCACAATACCACCAACTTTCCAGCGGGTGGCGGCGGGTGGTCGGCTACCGTTCCAGCGGGTGCCCGGCGGGCAGTCACCTGCCCGCCGGCTGCTCGCTGGAAACCGAGCAAGGGGCAGCGGGTAGGTGGCGGGCACCCCTGCCCCACTGACTCGTATGTAATATTTCGGTCCGGGATCTTTCGTGGAACTCGAAACCATGTCCAAACACATTCAAACACAAAACGACAATACCACGTATTCAAGTAACGGAATTAAACCAAGAATCACACCAAATACACCCTAACACGACGATCCCTAAACATGCCAAGACTCAACATAAATCACATAACGATCCAGGGACGTCTGGAATCACAAGAACATCAAGAAATCTATATGCAAAGTCCTAAAACACAAGTCCTAGGCTAGACTCAACACCCGATCATGCAAAATCTCACCCAAATATACCAAGAATATCATAATATGAGATCCACGTTATAACCCTAGGGCTCTAGACATAATCAAAATACAAGATCATTCATATAATTAATCATAGTATCAAGAACATCAAGATTATCACATAAACATCAAGATTATCACATAAACACAAGACTATCACATAAACACAATATAACCTAGGCAAAGCTCTATTAAGGCTCAGCACAGAATCATATATCAAAGGAGCCAATGAATAAGATATAGTAAGTAAAATAGGTTTTGTCGAGACATGGGTACTCTTAGCCTTAATTAATCTTCCTTGGCTATTAAGGTTCTTCCTTAAGATTTCCATCCGATTGATCTCCCTAGGCTTGGTGGTGGGGAATCTCTTGGAAATTTCGTGTAATATAACTATGGGTGGTAAGGGTTCTAATTGCTTTCTAACCCATATTTAGAATCATGAATCCTATCAGAATCTGAATAGTTAAGGCCTACTTTCTCTATCCCTAGCAGATATATAGGTCTAGATTCCTAATTAGAATCTGGCTGGTAAAAGGTCTACTCTCTTTATTCCTAATAGGCTTAAGACTCTAGTTTAGGCAAGGGTCCACGGTCCATGGTGGACCACATTAATTAATTAGAAGAAATCCTAATAAATCCTTTTAATTATTATTAACGGAATTAATTAAATAATTAATCCGGGATTAAAGTCCGTAACACGGGGTGTTACACCCCCCCTCCCCCCCTCCTCCCCCCCCCCTCCTCCCCCCCCCCCTCACAAGAAGCTTCGTCCCAAAGCTTAGAGATCATTTTGGGGATAAAGAGTCCAAATTAATATAGTAGTGCATAAGGAAATTATTATATGGGAAATATATATATATACATATACACATATAAATGTACTAGGTTTAAGCCTAACTATTGTGCAGAATGCAACAAATAATAAGGTTATGAATATGCAACTCACATTACGTTACTTTTATGAATAAAGAATAACATAACATAGAAGTCTTACTCACTGTATGTTCATTGTTTAATTAATTTATAATGTTTTATCATATAGGATCACAAGTTGCACCGAACATGCAAATATAATTATTTGTGTACCTAAATAAGAGGCTAATACCACGCGGGTGCATATTCAAATAGCCACATAATCATTAAAAAACATATGCACAAATATCAACACAGGCGAACCACATTTACGAGTGGATGCAAACATTTAGTATGTAGTGTAGCATGTCGTGAGCCAAATGCCATATATACAGGATCTATACCTAATCATTGTGCTAAGCAGGCTATACCAAATTCTCGTGATTACAAAATAACAAGCCTAACACGTATGATAATTAACTATTTATATGTGGTACCTGTAAGTTAGCATGCCTATATGTATACAGTCGTAATTATGCTAAATATGCAATTTCTTAAGTCTATAGGCATAGAGTATGAATGCATGTAAACATATTTCAAATCTTAAATAATAAATAGTCCTATGGAATCACACAACACATATACGTATTATTCAACTTGTTAAACTAATGCATAATTAACAAATAAATTCACGTACTCCACATTGCGACATATATAAATTCAAGGTCATAAATCATATAACAATTACTCGAACTAATAAAAGATCGATTTCCGATGAAAAGATCTTCATGTAAGCAATTAGGAGAAAAGGTTCTTGTTTCTTATGGGGGTAAATAATTTTGGGGAGACAATAGAATTAGGACTTTATTTCACACATCATGAATAATGATGGATAATCACATAACGAGTATTTACATAAATACTAACGTTTAGCACATACGGAATATTTCACCGGGTTTCTTAGACGAATACTTTATGTCTAATTCGTATGTCGTGAATACACGAGGTGTTATACGGGATTGGTCATAGCATACTAAGTATACAGGTATTGACACGTATATGCAGATTGCTTGCAATTAATAATATTGTATATATGCATAGTGGAATGCCTTATAACCTATAGTTTTGTCTAACATGCTTTATGTATACCTGAATGTGTGTAAGTATGCATTTCAACACAAACATGCGAGCTATCTGATTTGACACACAATACACACACCATGAAAATATAAATCTCCACCTACAATTGAACATGCAATTCAGATACAAATATTCTTTAATAATTACGAGTGAAATAACCTAGGTTCACAAATACTAAAAGATTTATTTTTTAGAAATCTTGATAGAATTTGATTACACAAGCACTTAGGAAAATCAGTTTTATCTCGGGGTGAATAAATTTTAGGTAGGCATAAATCTTACCTCTAGAAGCTCAAATACCTAAACAACTTAGAATTGAAGACCCTTGATTGCTAATTCCTGAATCAATTGATGACCCACGAAGAGGCTAAAGTTTTTAATTATTTAGGGAAGGTAGAGTGGTAACAGAGAAATTATGCGAGGGGAAAATGTAGAATTAGGGTTATCTCAGGGATATGTGTATGTATATATATAAGAGTAATGTAATTTGTAAGGAATAATATTTCAAGGTTAGGATACGCTAAGCGCAAACTTATAGATACATATAAGATTATCATAGCTAGGGTACATGTGTATCATTTGGGGTTAGAGATATTATTGTATATAATATGACCGTAACAATTTATATAAATACGTATGAATAAGGAAGGATGTTCTATAAGCTCACAAGTATATATATATATATATATATATATATATATATATATATATATATATATATATATATATATATATATATATATATATATATATATATATATATATATACACACGTTCCTAAAGTATGTAGTAATCCCAATTACATTTGTATGCTACACTTAGACGCATATTATTATTATTATTATAAGCAGGAGCCGGACAACACCAACATCTCGAGACGACCACATGGCCAAAACGAGATATGACGTCATCCGTAGGCAGGCGACCTCGAAACACCCTCCAGACTAAGAAGGACACCTTAAAAGGAAGGTGCTTATGCCAACATCTAGCAAGGAAGGGATCCGGGTCAACAAGCCTAGCAAGTCGCAAAAAGGACTTCGCCGTAGCAAAAGAAAACATACCGTCGATGCTGGACGCCAACAGGAATATCTCGCGGTCCTTGCCCAAGTCGGGACAAGTCCACCTGTAACCCGGCCAAAGCCAAGTCCGGATGATCAAACAAGTCGAGGACGCCATCAGTAACGAAGTCAAGAAGCGGAGCGCGGGGAGTACGAGACCCCCCGGGAAAGGGTAGAGTCTGCCAAGCGGACCAAGACCCGACCAGTTGTCCCACCAGAAATTAACCCGGCCTTGAACAACCCCAGCCCATTGCACGCTCTGCCTCATCACAAACAGCCAACATCCGCTTCCAGGTATGAGAGTCTGAAGTCTGGACAAGTTTTGCAACGGCGTGAACCGGCTACAATACTTTGCCCGCATGAAATCTGTCCATAGCGTGTGCTCAGTGCGAAAAGTCCACCACAGCTTCGCACTAGCAGCACGCACCATCAAGTCCAAGTCTAAGAA